>NW_024883193.1:0-129193 GCF_019059575.1 Amphibalanus amphitrite
CCCTACACTAACCCTACCCTATACCCTACCCTACACTCCCTACCCTACCCTACCCTACCCTACACCTCCCTACCCTACCCTACCCTACCCTCCCCTACACTACCCTACCCTACCCCTACACTACCCTCCTACCCCTACACTACCCTACCCTACCCTACCCCTACCCTACCCTAACCTACCCTACCCTACAATCCCCTACCTGCCCTACCCTACCTACAATCCCCTACCCTACCCTACCCTACCCTACCCTACCCTACCCTACCCTACCCTACCCTACCTTACCTACCCTACTCCTACCCTACACTACCCTACCCTACCCTACTCTACCCCTACCCTACCCTACCCTACAATCCCCTACCCTCCCCTACCCTACCCTACAATCCCCTACCCTACCCTACCCTACACTACCCTACCCTACCCTACCCTACCCTACCCTACCGTACCCTACCCTACCCTACCCCTACCCTACCCTACCCTACCCTACCTACCCTACCCTACCCTACCCTACCCTACCCTACCCTACCCTGCCCTACCCTACCCTACACTACCACCGACAGTCCTAGTTTCAGCTAAATCGGCCCAGAAACGGCTGAGATATTGCAAAAACAAATTTATTGTATTTACTGGTGATCCCCTTGGCGAGCGGTGCCCGGCGCCGGTATTCATTGTCAAAGTTCAACGACCTCCCGGCTCTGATTATTTCCAGTCAGTTTTAAGCGAACAACTGAACCTAAAGCACGTGCCTTCTGCTCGGCGCCGACCGCGGCTCCACCACGTGCACACCGCTGAACCCACACCGTCGAAAATTTAATACGACAAATGAGTGCACGCGCTCGACTTTGCGTGAAAATTTCAGCCCCGTAGCCCTTACCGTTCCCGAGCAATAGCCTGTTTTTGCCGTTTTTAATGTTAACCCTATGGCGCACATGAGCACGCGCCACGGGCGCACCCCCGGCCGAATCGTGCCCAAAATCTAATACGACCTGTTGAATGACGTGACCCACGAGTCGTGAAAATTTCACCCTCCTGCGTCAATCGACGGCGCCTTATGAAGCCTTTTAGGGAGTAACCCCGACGGCGTGGGCGGATTTTCTAGGATTTATAATAGTAGACTAGAGGTACAGGTTTACGCGATAACTGTATGTTTTGATTTATGTTATGTTACGGGTGTATTCGTTTGGGTGATTGACTTGTATTTTTAGCTGTATTATTTGGGTAGATTTGGGTAGCTGTTTTTAATTGAACTGTAAGGGATGGTGATAGTTGCGGGATGTTCAAGTGTTTTGTATGTTGGGCCCTTTTTTTAACTCAACCCCCCCTACCCTACCCCTACCCTACCCTATCCTACCCTACACCCTACCCTACCCTACCCTACCCTACCCTACCCTACCCTACCCTACCCTACCCTACCCTACCCTACTACCCTACCATACCCTACTACCCTACCCTACCCTACCCTACCATACCCTACCTTACCCTACTCTACTCTACCCTACCCTACCCTACCCTACCCTACCCTACCCTACCCTACTATCCTAACCTACCCTACTATCCTACCCTACCCTACCCTACCTAACTCTACCCTACCCTACCCTACCCTACCCTACCCTACCCTACCCTACCCTACTACCCTACCCTACCCTACCCTACCTTACCCTACCCTACCCTACCCTACCCTACCCTACCCTACCCTAGTTCCTACCCTACCCTACTACCCTACCCTACCCTACCTTACCCTACCCTACCCTACCCTTACACTACCCTACCCTACCCTACCCTTACCCTACCCTACCCTACCTTACCGTACCCTACCCTACCCTACACTACCCTGACCTGCCCTACCCTACTACCCTACCCTACCCTACCCTACACTACCCTAACCTACCCTACCCTACCCTCACTACCCTGCCCCTACCCTACCCTACCCTACCCTACCCTACCCTACCCTACCCTACCCTACCCTACCATACCCTACTCCTACACTACCCTACCCTACCCTACCCCCACCCTACCTTACCATACCCTACCCTACCCTACCATTCCCTACCCTACCCTACCCTACCCTACCTTACCCTACCCTACCCTACCCTACCCCTACCCTATCCTACCCCTACCCTACCCTACCCTACCCTACCCTACCCTACCCTACCCTACCCTACCCTACCCTACTCCTACACTAACCTACCCTACCCTACCCTACCCCTACCCATACCCTACCCTACCCTACCCTACCCTAAACTACACTACCACCGACAGTCCAAGTTTCAGCTAAATCGGCCCAGAAACGGCTGAGATATTGCAAAAACAAATTTATCGTATTTACTGGCGAATCCCCTTGGCGAGCGGTGCCTTGTGTTGGCCTTTGTTGTCAAAGGTCAATGACCTGCCGGCTGTGATTGTTTCCACTCAGTTTTTTAAGCGAACAACTGAGCCTAAAGCACGTGCCCTCTGCTCGGCGCCGGTCGCGATTCTAATGCTAGTAATGCTAACCCCATGCCGCACATGAGCACGCGCCACGGGTGCACCCCCGGCCGAATCGTGCCCAAAATTTAATACGACCTGTTGAATTACGTGACCCACGAGTCGTGAAAATTTCACCCTCGTGCGTCAATCGACGGCTCTGCAATAGGCGTTTTTGGGAGTAACGCCGGCTGCGTAACCCCGACGGCGGCGGACTTTTTAAGATTTACTAGAGGTACAGGTTTACGCGATAACTGTATGTTTTCATTTATGTTAAGTTACGGGTGCATTAGTTTGGGTGATTGACTTGTATTTTTAGATGTATTATTTGGATAGATTTGGGTAGCTGTTTTTAATTAAACTGTAAGGCTTGGTGATAGGTGCGGGGTGTTCAAGTGTTTTGTATGTTAGGCCCTTTTTGAACTTAACCCTACCCCTACCCTACCCTACCCCTACCCTACCCTACCCCTACCCTACCCTACCCCTACCCTACCCTACCCTACCCTACCCTATACCCTACCCTACCCCTACCCTACCCCTACCCCTACCCTACCCTACCCTACCCCTACACTACCCTACCCTTACCTACCCTACCCTACCCTAACCTACCCTACACTACCCTACCCCTACACTAACCTACCCTACCCTACCCTACCCTAACCTACCCTACACTACCCTACCCTACCCTACCCTACCCTACACTACCCTACCCTACCCCTACACTAACCTACCCTACCCCTACCCTACCCTACACTTCCCTACAATCCCCTACCCTACCCTACCCTACCCTACCCTACCCTACCCTACCCTACAATCCCCTACCCTACCCTACCCTACCCTACCCTACCCTACCCTACCCTAACCTACCCTACCCTAACCTTACACTACCCTACCCTACCCTACCCTACCCTACCCTACTCTACTCTACCCTACCCTACCCTACAATCCCCTACCCTACCTTACCCTACCCCTACCCTACCCTACCCTACCCTACCCTACCCTACCCTACACTACACTATACCACCGACAGTCCAAGTTTCAGCTAAATCGGCCCAGAAACGGCTGATATATTGCAAAAACAAATTTATTGTATTTACTGGCGAATCCCCTTGGCGAGCGGTGCCTTGTGTCGGCCTTCGTTGTCTGATTATTTTCACTCAGGTTTTTAAGCGAACAACTGAGCCTAAAGCACGAGCGTTTTGCTCGGCGCCGACCGCGGCCCCACCACGTGCACACCGCTGAACCCACACCGTCGAAAATTTAATACGACAAATGAGTGCACGCGATCGACTTGGCGTGAAAATTTCACCCCCGTAGCCCTTACCGTTCCCGAGCAATAGCCTGTTTTTGCCGATTCTAATGCTAACCCTATGGCGCACATGAGCACGCGCCACGGGCGCACCCCCGGCCGCATCGTGCCCAAAATTTGATACGACCTGTTGAATGACGTGACCCACGAGTCGTGAAAATGTCACCCTCCTGCATGAATCGACGGCGCCGCAATAAGCCTTTTTGGGAGTAACCGGCGGCGGACTTTTTAAGATTTATAAATAGTAGACTAGAGGTACAGGTTCACGCGATACATGTATGTTTTGATATGTATGATTAACGGATGCATTAGTTTGGGTGAAGAAAGTTGCATTTTTATTGGTATTATTTGTGTAGAACTTGGTAACTGCTTTTAATTGAACTGTAAAGTATGATGGTGATGCATGCGAGCTGTTCGAGCCCTTTGTAAGTTAGGATGTTACTCAATGCAACCCTACCCTACCCTACCCTACCCCTACACTACCCTACCCTACTCTACCCTACCCTACCCTACCCTACCCTACTCCTACACTACCCTACCCTACCCCTACCCTACCCTACCCTACCCTACTCCTACACTACCCTACCCTACCCTACCCGACCCTACCCTACCCTACTCCTACACTAACCTACCCTACCCCTACCCTACCCTACCCTACCCTTACACTACCCAACCCTACCCTACCCTACCCTACCCTACTCTACCCTACCCTACCCTTCCCTACCCCTACACTACCCTACCCTACCCTACCCCTATCCTACCCTACCCTACCCCTACCATACCCTACCCTACCCCTACCATACCCTACCCCTACCCTACCCTACCCCTACACTACCCTACCCTACCCCTACACTACCCTACCCTACCCTACCACACTACCCTACCCTACCCTACCCCTACCCTACCCTACCCTACCCTACCCTACCCTACCCTACCCTACCCTACCCTACCCTACACTACCATACCCTACCCTACCTTACCCTACCCTAACCCTACCCCTACACTGCCCTACCCTACCCTACCCCTACCCTACCCTTCCCTACCCCACCCTACCCCTACACTACCCTACCCTACCTACCCTACCCCTACCCTACCCTACCCTACCCCTACACTACCCTACCCTATCCTACCCCTACCCCTACCCTACCCTACCCTACCTTACCCTACCCTACCCTACCCTACCCTACCCTACCCTACCCTACCCTACCCTACCCTACCCTACCCTACCCTACACTACCACCGACAGTCCAAGTTTCAGCTAAATCGGCCCAGAAACGGCTGAGATATTGCAAAAACAAATTAAGTGTATTTACTGGCGAATCCCCTTGGCGAGCGGTGCCCTGTGTCGGCCTTCGTTGTCAAAGGTCAATGACCTGCTGGCTCTGATGCTTTTCACTCAGTTTTTTAAGCGAACAACTGAGCCTAAAGCACGTGCCCTCTGCTCGGCGCCGGTCGCGATTCTAATGCTATCCCTATGGCACACCACGTGAGCGCGCGCCACGGGCGCACCCCCGGCCGCATCGTGCCCAAAATTTAATACGACCTGTTGAATGACGTGACCCACGAGCCGTGAAAATTTCACCCTCGTGCGTCAATCGACGGCGCCGCAATAGGCGTTTTTGGGAGTAACGCCGGCTGCGTAACCCCGACGGCGGCGGACTTTTTAAGATTTATAATAGTAGATAATAGTAGACTAGAGGTACAGATTCACGCGATAACTGTATGTTTTGATATGTATGATTAACGGATGCATTAGTTTGGGTGATGAAAGTTGCATTTTTATTGGTATTATTTGTATAGAACTTGGTAACTGCTTTTAATTGAACTGTAAAGTATGATGGTGATGCATGCGAGTTGTTCGAGCCCTTTGTAAGTTAGGATGTTACTCAATGCAACCCTACCCTACCCTACCCTACCCCTACACTACCCTACCCTACTCTACCCTACCCTACCCTACCCTACCCTACCCTACCCTACCCTACCCTACTCCTACACTACCCTACCCTACCCCTACCCTACCCTACCCTATCCTACTCCTACACTACCCTACCCTACCCTACCCTACCTTACCCTACCCTACCCTACTCCTACACTAACCTACCCTACCCCTACCCCTACCCTACCCTACCCTACCCTTACACTACCCAACCCTACCCTACCCTACCCTACCCTACCCTACTCTACCCTACCCTACCCTACCCTACCTTTACACTACCCTACCCTACTACCCTACCCTACCATACCCTACTCTACCCTACTACCTTACCCTACCCTACCCTACCCTACCCTACCCTACCCTACCCTACCCTACCCCTACCCTACCCTACCCTACCCTACCCTACACTACCCTACCCTACCCTACCCTACCCTACACTACCCTACCCTTACACTACCCTACCCTACCCTTACCCTACCCTACCCTAACCTACCCTACCCTACCCTACCCTACCCTACCCTACCCTACCCTAGTCCCTACCCTACCCTACCCTACCCTACCCTACCCCACCCCACCCCACCCTACCCTACCCTACCCTACCCTACCCCACCCTACCTTACCCTACCCCACCTACCCTACCCTACCCTACCCTACCCTACCCTACCCTACCCTACCCTACCCTACCCTACCCTACCCTACCCTACCCTACACTACCACCGACAGTCCAAGTTTCAGCTAAATCGGCCCAGAAACGGCTGAGATATTGCAAAAACAAATTAATTGTATTTACTGGCGAATCCTCTTGGCGAGCGGTGCCCTGTGTCGGCCTTCGTTGTCAAAGGTCAATGACCTGCCGGCTCTGATGCTTTCACTCTTTTAAGCGAACAACTGAGCCTAAAGCACGTGCCCTCTGCTCGGCGCCGGTCGCGATTCTAATGCTAACCCTATGGCGCACATGAGCACGCGCCACGGGTGCACCCCTGGCCGCATCGTGCCCAAAATTTAATACGACCTGTTGAATTACGTGACCCACGAGTCGTGAAAATTTCACCCTCCTGCGTCAATCGACGGCGCCGCAATAGGCGTTTTTGGGAGTAACACCGACTGCGTAACCCCGACGGCGGCGGCGGCGGACTTTTTAAGATTTATAATAGTAGACTAGAGGTACAGGTTTACGCGATAACTGTATGTTTTGATATGTATGAATAACGGATGCATTAGTTTGGGTGTAGAAACTTGCATTTTTATTGGTATGATTTTTGTAGAACTGGGTAACTGCTTTTAATTGAACTGTAAAGTATGATGGTGATGCATGCGAGTTGTTCGAGCCCTTTGTAAGTTAGGATGTTACTGAACGCAACCCTACCCTACCCAACCCTACCCTACCCTACCCTACCCCTACCCTACCCTATCCTACCCTACCCTACCCTACCCTACCCTACTCCTACACTACCCTACCCTACCCTACCCTACCCTACCCTACCCTACCCTACCCTACCTTTACACTACCCTACCCTACCCTACCCTACCCTACCCTTACACTACCCTACCCTACCCTACCCTACCCTACCCTACCCTACCCTACCCTACCCTACCCTACCCTTACACTACCCCACCCTACCCTACCCTACCCTACCCTATCTACTCCTACCCTACCCTACCCTACTCCTACCCTACCCTACCCTACCCTACTTCTACACTACCCTACCCTACCCTACCCTACCCTACACTACCCTACCCTACCCTACCCTACCCTACCCTACCCTACCCTTACCCTACACTACCCTACCCTACCCTACCCTACCCCTACCCTACCCTGGCCTATCCTACCCTACCCTACCCCTACCCTACAATCCCCTACCCTATCCTAACCTACCCTACCCTACAATCCCCTACCCAACCCTACCCTACCCTACCCTACCCTATTCTACCCTACCCTACCCTACCCTACCCTACCCTACCCTACCCTACAATCCCCTACCCAACCCTACCCTACCCTACCCTACCCTATTCTACCCTACCCTACCCTACCCTCCCTACCCTACCCTACCCTACCCCTACACTACCCTACCCTACCCTACACTACCACCGACAGTCCAGGTTTCAGCTAAATCGGCCCAGAAACGGCTGAGATATTGCAAAAACAAATTAATTGTATTTACTGGCGAATCCCCTTGGCGAGCGGTGCCCGGCGTCGGTATTCGTTGTCAAAGGTCAACGACCTCCCGGCTCTGATTTCGCTCAGGTTTGCAAGCGAAGAAACTGAGCCTAAAGCACGTGCCCTCTGCTCGGCGCCGGTCGCGATTCTAATGCTAACCCCATGGCGCACATGAGCACGCGCCACGGGCGCACCCCCGGCTGCATCGTGCCCAAAATTTAATACGACCTGTTGAATTACGTGACCCACGAGTCGTGAAAATTTCACCCTCGTGCGTCAATCGACGGCGCCGCAATAAGCGTTTTTGGGAGTAACACCGACTGCGTAACCCCGACGGCGGCGGCGGCGGACTTTTTAAGATTTATAATAGTAGACTAGAGGTACAGGTTTACGCGATAACTGTATGTTTTGAGTTATGTTATGTTACGGGTGCATTAGTTTGGGTGATTGACTTGTATTTTAGCTGTATTATTTTGGGTAGATTGGGGTAGCTGTTTTTAATTAAACTGTAGGGTTGGTGATAGGTGCGGGGTGTTCAAGTGTTTTGTATGTTAGGCCCTTTTTGAACTTAACCCTACCCCTACCATACCCTACCCTACCCTACCCTACCCCTACCCTACCCCTACCCTACCCTACTCTACCATACCCTACCCTACCCTACCCTACCCCTACACTACCCTACCCTACCCTAACCTACCCTACACTACCCTACCCTACCCTACCCTACCCCATACACTACCCTACCCTACCCTACCCTACCCCTACACTACCCTACCCTACCCTACCCTAACCTACCCTACACTACCCTACCCTACCCTAACCCTACCCCTACACTACCCTACCCTACTCTACCCTAACCTACCCTACCCTACCCTACAATCCCCTACCCTACCCTACCCTACCCTACCCTACCCTACAATCCCCTACCCTACCCTACCCTACCCTACCCCTACACTACCCTACCCTACCCTACCCTACCCTACTCTACCCTACCCTACGCTACCCTACAATCCCCTACCCTACCCTACCCTACCCTACCCTAACCTACCCTAACCTAACCTTACACTACCCTACCCTACCCTACCCCTACACTACCCTACCCTACCCTACTCTACCCTACCCTACCCTACCCTACAATCCCCTACCCTACCCTACCCTACCCTACCCTACCCTATAGAGCACTTCATGGGCCGGATAAATCCGTTATCCACGGATAAATCCGCGGACCGGATAGGATTGGATTCTAAATTTGTTAAAAAGAACGGATATGGGCGGGCCGGATTTGGGAATTGAAGGTTGAACCCGGATCAAAACGGATCAAAATTTTAACATTCAACATTGAAGTTAAAAATTGATACCTAGTTTACCAATGTGGTGATTTTCATGTGGTTTTAGGTTTATAAGCATGGTTTTTGGAACCATGATGGTCTTTGAGATGTATGGCTGTCTGGTCCCTTAGATTGAATTTGTTAGTCCAGTTTTGGGTGAAACCAGTTATTGGTGAAACGGATTATTACGGATATTTTTTGGAAGTTTGGCTGCAATACGGGCCATGGGTGGGCCGGATTCTGATATTCAAAGAAAGGCGGATAATGGGCGGATCTGGATATGACTTGCCGGATATGGGCCGGGCCGGATCCTAAAAAGCCTATCCGTGAAGTGCTCTACTACCCTACCCTACCCTACCCTACAATCCTCTACCCTACCCTACCCTACCCTACCCTATCCTACCCTACCCTACCCTACCCTACCCTTCCCTACCCTACCCTTCCCTACCCTACCCTAACCCTACACTACACTACCCTACCCTAACCTACCCTACCCTACACTGCCACCGACAATCCAAGTTTCAGCTAAATCGGCCCAGAAACGGCTGAGATATTGCAAGAACAAATTTATTGTATTTACTGGCGAATCCCCTTGGCGAGCGGTGCCTTGTGTCGGCCTTCGTTGTCAAAGGTCAATGACCTGCCGGCTCTGTTGCTTTCCACTCAGTTTTTTAAGCGAACAACTGAGCCTAAAGCACGTGCCCTCTGCTCGGCGCCGGTCGCGATTCTAATGCTAACCCCATGCCGCACATGAGCACGCGCCACGGGCGCACCCCCGGCCGCATCGTGCCCAAAATTTAATACGACCTGTTCATTTACGTGACCCACGAGTGGTAAAAATTTCACCCTCGTGCGTCAATCGACGGCGCCGCAATAAGCGTTTTTGGGAGTAACCCCGACGGCGGCGTGGGCGGCGGCGGACTTTTTAAGATTTACTAGAGGTACAGGTTTACGCGATAACTGTATGTTTTGATATGTATGATTGACGGATGCATTAGTTTTGGGTGTAGAAACTTGCGTTTTATTGGTATTATTTGTGTATAACTGGGTAACTGCTTTTAATTGAACTGTAAAGTATGATGGTAATGCATGCGAGTCGTTCGAGCCACAATCCAAGTTTCAGCTAAATCGGCCCAGAAACGGCTGAGATATTGCAAGAACAAATTTATTGTATTTACTGGCGAATCCCCTTGGCGAGCGGTGCCTTGTGTCGGCCTTCGTTGTCAAAGGTCAATGACCTGCCGGCTCTGTTGCTTTCCACTCAGTTTTTTAAGCGAACAACTGAGCCTAAAGCACGTGCCCTCTGCTCGGCGCCGGTCGCGATTCTAATGCTAACCCCATGCCGCACATGAGCACGCGCCACGGGCGCACCCCCGGCCGCATCGTGCCCAAAATTTAATACGACCTGTTCATTTACGTGACCCACGAGTGGTAAAAATTTCACCCTCGTGCGTCAATCGACGGCGCCGCAATAAGCGTTTTTGGGAGTAACCCCGACGGCGGCGTGGGCGGCGGCGGACTTTTTAAGATTTACTAGAGGTACAGGTTTACGCGATAACTGTATGTTTTGATATGTATGATTGACGGATGCATTAGTTTTGGGTGTAGAAACTTGCGTTTTATTGGTATTATTTGTGTATAACTGGGTAACTGCTTTTAATTGAACTGTAAAGTATGATGGTAATGCATGCGAGTCGTTCGAGCCCTTTGTAAGTTAGGATGTTACTCAATTCAACCCTACCGTACCCTACCCTACCCTACCCTACCCTACCCTACCCTACCCTACCCTACCCTACCCTACCCTACCCCTACACTACCCTACCCTACCCTACCCTACCCTACCCCTACCATACCCTACCCTACTCTACCCTACCCTACCCCTACCCTACCCTACCCTACAATCCCCTACCCTACCCTACAATCCCCTACCCTACCTTACCCTACCCTACCATACCCTACCCTACCCTTACACTACCCTACCCTACCCTACCCTACCCTACCCTACCCCTACCCCTACACTACCCTACCTTACCCTACCCTACCCTACCCTACCTTACCCTACCATACCCTACCCTACCCTATACTTACACTACCCTACCCTACCCTTACACTACCCTTCCCTACCCTACCCTACCCTACCCTACCCTACCCTACCCTACCCCTACACTACCCTACCCTACCCCTACCCTACCCTACCCTTACACTACCCTACCCTACTCTACCCTGCCCTACCCTACCCTACCCTACCCTACCTACTAACCCACCCTACTCTACCCTACCCTACCCTATCCTACCCTACCCTACCCTACTACCCTACTACCCTACCCTACCCTACCCTACCCTACCATACCCTACCCTACTACCCTAACCTACCATACTATACCGTACCCTAGTCCCTACCCTACCCTACCCTACCCTACTACCCTACCCTACCCTACCCTATCCTACCCTACCCTATCCTTCCCTACCCTACCCTATCCTACCCTACCCTACCCTACCTTCCCTACTCTACCCTACCCCTACCCCTACCCTACGGCCTACACTACCCTACCCTACCCTACACTGCACTACCACCGACAGTCCAAGTTTCAGCTAAATCGGCCCAGAAACGGGTGAGATATTGCAAAAACAAATTGATAGTATTTACTGGCGAATCCCCTTGGCGAGCGGTGCCTTGTGTCGGGCTTCGTTGTCAAAGGTCAATGACCTCCCGGCTCTGACTCTTTTCACTCAGTTTTGCAAGCGAACAACTGAGCCTAAAGCACGTGCCTTCTGCTCGGCGCCGGTCGCGGCCCCATCACGTGCACACCGCTGAACCCACACCCTCGAAAATTTAATACTACAAATGAGTGCACGCGACCGACTTGGCGTGAAAATTTCACCCCCGTAGCCCTTACCGTTCCCGAGCAATAGCCTGTTGCCGATTCTAGTGTAAACCCTATGGCACACCACGTCAGCACGCGCCACGGACGCACCCCCGGCCGCATCGTGCCCAAAATTTAATACGACCTGTTGAATGACGCGACCCACGATTGGCAAAAATTTCACCCTCCTGCGTCAATCGACGGCGCCGTAATAAGCCATTTTGGGAGTAACCCCGACGGCGGCGGACTTTTTAGGATTTATAATATAGACTAGAGGTACAGGTTTACGCGATAACTGTATGTTTTGATTTATGTTATGTTACGGGTGTATTCGTTTGGGTGATTGACTTGTATTTTTAGCTGTATTATTTGGGTAGATTTGGGTAGCTGTTTTTAATTGAACTGTAAGGGATGGTGATAGTTGCGGGGTGTTCAAGTGTTTTGTATGTTGGGCCCTTTTTGAACTCAACCCAACCCCTACCCTACCCCTACCCTACCCTACCCCCTACCCTACCCTACCCTACCCTACCCTACCCTACCCTACCCTACCCTACTACCCTACCATACCCTACTACCCTACCCTACCCTACCCTACCATACCCTACCCTACCCTACTCTACCCTACCCTACCCTACCCTACCCTACCCTACTATCCTAACCTACCCTACTACCCTACCCTACCCTACCCTACCCTACCTAACTCTACCCTACCCTACCCTACTCCTACCCTTACATTACCTTACCCTACCCTACCCTACCCTACCCTACCCTACCCCTACCCTACCCTACCCTACCCTACCCTTACACTACCCTACCCTACCCTACCCTACCCTACCCTACCCTACCCTACCCTACCCTACCCTACCCTACTCTACCCTACCCTACCCTACCCTACCCTACTCTACTCTACCCTACCCTACCCTACCCTACAATCCCATACCCTACCCTACCCTAACCTACCCTACAATCCCCTACCCTAACCTACCCTACGCTACCCTACCCTACCCTACCCTACCCTACCCTACCCTACCCTACCCTACCCTACCCTACCCTACCCTACCCTACACTACCACCGACAGTCCAAGTTTCAGCTAAATCGGCCCAGAAACGGCTGAGATATTGCAAAAACAAATTAATTGTATTTACTGGCGAATCCCCTTGGCGAGCGGTGCCCTGTGTCGGCCTTCGTTGTCAAAGGTCAATGACCTGCCGGCTCTGATGCTTTCCATTCAGTTTTTTAAGCGAACAACTGAGCCTAAAGCACGTGCCCTCTGCTCGGCGCCGGTCGCGATTCTAATGCTAACCCTATGGCGCACATGAGCACGCGCCACGGGCGCACCCCCGGCCGAATCGTGCCCAAAATTTAATACGACCTGTTGAATTACGTGACCCACGAGTCGTGAAAATTTCACCCTCCTGCGTCAATCGACGGCGCCGCAATAGCCGTTTTTGGGAGTAACGCCGGCTGCGTAACCCCGACGGCGGCGGACTTTTTAAGATTTATAATAGTAGACGAGAGAATTACGAATGTACTTTTAGTTTTGGCCTAGCTTGATTACTTCAAAAGCTTTTCGTAACAAACTGTCATCGCATCTAGAGCCGCTATTTTGACTATTCTCGACCCCTGTGACGGCTGAGTCAACCTCCAAAATGCTTCAAATGCGTCGTAGGACACGCGTCATTGCTGAATGTGAAGCTGACTCGCCTATAACAAAAGTCATGGCCTCAAACTAACACCGGCCAAATTGCCCCACACGCCCGGCCAAATAACCCTGCTAGTGGGGCAATTTGGCCGCTTTGCAGACCTTTGTAATACGTCACAATTTCAATATAAGTAGTTACTCTATCATTTCAAGTTTACTGTCCAAGAAAGTAAAATGTATGCCACACCTGTCAGCGTTGAGAAAATGCAGAAATGTGTTGTCGATTTTTAGTTACATCGTTTTCTAAAAAAAGCGGCCAAATTACCCCACTCTCCCCTAGCACAACAACACTAAAAACAGATACATCCCCATGCATCCTGGCTCCGGCATGAATATTAGGCTCATCATACACACTGCTTCGACATTTGGAAACTCCAGTCCTCTCTCACCTCACATGGTAACCCGATATTGACCCGTCTCTCTCACCCTCATCCCTTATTCCCGGCTCACCACCTCACCACTCACCTAGTCGGCTCATCGAAGAACATGACGGGCGGATTATTGAGTAGCTCCAGTGCAATGGAGAGTCGCTTCCTCTGACCACCGGAGAGCCTCAGACACTGGGTGTTGCGGCACGAGGACAGACCCAGCGTCTCCAGAACGTCATCCACCTGGTGACATAACAGACGAGTTTGGCAACCAGCATTGCTAACACTGGCTTCGTCTAATAAAGCCATGGACGCATAGGCGGCGGAACGGGGGGTGTGGGGGGGGGGCACTGTGCCCCTTGCCGTTTTAACATTAGCCCTATGGGCGTTGCATGGAAAGAATGGGACCAAAAGTCGGCAGTGCCCCCTCCCCCTTAATTGAAGGTGTTCCGCCGCTACTGCACGGACGTAACATAAAACCAGACATTCATTAATGCATCTGACAATAAAGACACGGACGTGATTGAAAAGATCCACGCCCATAAAACTCATGTGATAGTGTTCTTACAACAGTCATAACGACGGACAGTCGATTGCGACAATTCGATGTCCCCAAACTTCGTTCGCAGGGTTCGCAGTAAGATACGAATACGAAAAAAGCGCAAAAAAACCTGGGCGACCCACAAAAACGAAGAGAGACCCGACCTCGCGCGCTAGAGGACAAGGTCACCAGGAGAGCTCTGTCGGATGGTGGCAGCGGCTACCGATCGATCCGTCGCCCCCCCCCCCCCCCGAGTGGGAGGGGAGGGGCGGCCTGACAACAGCGCTGCGGAAGCCACACGCCGCGTCTGACCTCCCGGGCGGAAGACGGTGGTGCGCAGAGCAGAAATAGACAGAAACCTTATCGCACAGTCTATACACACTCAGGTACTCAGGCGGTCCCCCACGCCTGCTCTTCAACCGCAGGTAGACGCGAAAAAAAGCATGAATAAACATTACAAATTTGAGACGGTCATTTCTCACTGCATTGCGTTTATAGAATTACCAAAGCTTCTCACCTCAATTATCAATATCTAATGTATGACTTAAGAGTCATGTTACCTTTTCCTCAAGTTATAATGAATATGAAATAATATTTTCGGAGTTTCTTGAGTGATATATATTGAAAAATTGATAGCAAATATTTCGATACTCGTAGTGGTACCTTTTTCAATGCGAGTGAATTGAATTGATTTATATTATGTTACGGGTGCATTAGTTTGGGTGATTGACTTGTATTTTAAGATGTATTATTTGGATAGATTTGGATAGCTGTTTTTAATTAAACTGTAGGGGTTGGTGATAGGTGCGGGGTGTTCAAGTGTTTTGTATGGTAGTACCCTACCCTACCCTACCCTACCCTACCCTACCTTACCCTACCCCTACCCTACCCTACCCTACCCTACCCCTACACTACCCTACCCTACCCTACCCTACTCCTACACTACCCTACCCTACCCTTCCCTACCCTACCCTACCTTTACACTACCCTACCCTACCCTACCCTACCCTTACACTACCCTACCCTACCCTACCCTACCCTACCCCTACCCTACAATCCCCTACCCTACCCTACCCTACCCTACCCTACCCTACCCCTACCCTACAATCCCCTACCCTACCCTACCCTACCCTACCCTACCCTACACTACCCTACAATCCCCTACCCTACCCTACCCTACCCCTACACTACCCTACCCTACCCCTACACTACCCCTACCCTACCCTACCCTACCCTACCCCTACCCTACCCTACCCTACCCTACGCTAGCCTATAATCCCCTACCCTACCCTATCTTACCCTACCCTACCCTACAATCCCCTACCCTACCCTACCCTACCCTACCCTACACTTACCCTACCCTACCCTACCCTACCCTACTCCTACACTACCCTACCCTACCCTACCCTACCCTACCTTTACACTACCCTACCTTTACACTACCCTACCCTACCCTACCCTACCCTACCCTACCCTACCCTACTTTACCTTACCCTACCCTACCCTACACTGCCACCGACAATCCAAGTTTCAGCTAAATCGGCCCAGAAACGGCTGAGATATTGCAAACACAAATTTATCGTATTTACTGGCGAATCCCCTTGGCGAGGGGTGCCCGGCGCCGGTATTCGTTGTCAAAGGTCAATGACCTTCCGGCTCTGATTATCCAGTCAGTTTTTAAGCGAACAACTGAGCCTAAAGCACGTGCCCTCTGCTCGGCGCCGGTCGCGGCCCCATCACGTGCACACCGCTGAACCCACCCCCTCAAGAATTTAATACGACAAATGAGTGCACGCGATCGACTTACAGCGAAAATTTCACCCCCGTAGCCCTTACCGTTCCCGAGCAATAGCCTGTTTTTGCCGATTCTAATGCTAACCCTATGGCGCACATGAGCACGCGCCACGGGCGCACCCCCGGCCGCATCGTGCCCAAAATTTATTACGACCTGTTCATTTACGTGACCCACGAGTGGTAAAAATTTCACCATCCTGCGTCAATCGACGGAGCCGCAATAAGCGTTTTTGGGAGTAACCCCGACGGCGGCGTGGGCGTGGGCGGCGGCGGACTTTTTAAGATTTATAATCTTAAAAAGTCCGCATTACCCTACCCTACCCCTACACTACCCTACCCTACCCTACCCTAGTCCCTACCCTACCCTACCCTACCCTACCCCTACCCCTACCCTACCCCACCCTACACTACCCCACCCTACCCTACCCCACCCTACCCTACCCTACCCCTACCCTACCCTACCCCTACCCCTACCCCTACCCCTACACTACCCTACCCTTCCCTACCCTACCCCTACCCCTACCCCTACCCTACCCTACCCTACCCTACCCTACCCTTACACTACCCTACCCTATACCCTACCCTACCCTACCCTACCATGCACTACCACCTACCACCGACAGTCCAAGTTTCAGCTAAATCGGCCCAGAAACGGCTGAGATATTGCAAACACAAATTTATCGTATTTACTGGCGAATCCCCTTGGCGAGGGGTGCCCGGCGCCGGTATTCGTTGTCAAAGGTCAATGACCTGCCGGCTCTGATGCTTTTCACTCAGTTTTTTAAGCGAACAACTGAGCCTAAAGCACGTGCCCTCTGCTCGGCGCCGGTCGCGATTCTAATGCTAACCCTATGGCGCACATGAGCACGAGCCACGGGTGCACCCCTGGCCGCATCGTGCCCAAAATTTAATACGACCTGTTGAATTACGTGACCCACGAGTCGTGAAAATTTCACCCTCCTGCGTCAATCGACGGCGCCGCAATAAGCGTTTTTGGGAGTAACACCGACTGCGTAACCCCGACGGCGGCGGCGGCGGACTTTTTAAGATTTATAATAGTAGACTAGAGGTACAGGTTTACGCGATAACTGTATGTTTTGATTTATGTTATGTTACGGGTGTATTCGTTTGGGTGATTGACTTGTATTTTTAGCTGTATTATTTGGGTAGATTTGGGTAGCTGTTTTTAATTGAACTGTAAGGGATGGTGATAGTTGCGGGGTGTTCAAGTGTTTTGTATGTTGGGCCCTTTTTGAACTCAACCCAACCCCTACCCTACCCCTACCCTACCCTACCCCCTACCCTACCCTACCCTACCCTACCCTACCCTACCCTACCCTACCCTACTACCCTACCATACCCTACTACCCTACCCTACCCTACCCTACCATACCCTACCCAACCCTACTCTACCCTACCCTACCCTACCCTACCCTACCCTACTATCCTAACCTACCCTACTACCCTACCCTACCCTACCCTACCCTACCTAACTCTACCCTACCCTACCCTACTCCTACCCTTACATTACCTTACCCTACCCTACCCTACCCTACCCTACCCTACCCTACCCTACCCTACCCTACCCTACCCTACCCTTACACTACCCTACCCTACCCTACCCTACCCTACCCTACCCTACCCTACCCTACCCTACCCTACCCTACTCTACCCTACCCTACCCTACCCTACCCTACTCTACTCTACCCTACCCTACCCTACCCTACAATCCCATACCCTACCCTACCCTAACCTACCCTACAATCCCCTACCCTAACCTACCCTACGCTACCCTACCCTACCCTACCCTACCCTACCCTACCCTACCCTACCCTACCCTACCCTACCCTACCCTACACTACCACCGACAGTCCAAGTTTCAGCTAAATCGGCCCAGAAACGGCTGAGATATTGCAAAAACAAATTAATTGTATTTACTGGCGAATCCCCTTGGCGAGCGGTGCCCTGTGTCGGCCTTCGTTGTCAAAGGTCAATGACCTGCCGGCTCTGATGCTTTCCATTCAGTTTTTTAAGCGAACAACTGAGCCTAAAGCACGTGCCCTCTGCTCGGCGCCGGTCGCGATTCTAATGCTAACCCTATGGCGCACATGAGCACGCGCCACGGGCGCACCCCCGGCCGAATCGTGCCCAAAATTTAATACGACCTGTTGAATTACGTGACCCACGAGTCGTGAAAATTTCACCCTCCTGCGTCAATCGACGGCGCCGCAATAGCCGTTTTTGGGAGTAACGCCGGCTGCGTAACCCCGACGGCGGCGGACTTTTTAAGATTTATAATAGTAGATAAGGACGCCATTTAATTGCGTCCCAGAAAAGCTATTTCTGGCACCTAAAAGCTGACTCGACCCAAAATTGGTCCTCAGCACCTATTTGGTGGATACCAGCACCTATCACGGAAAATGACCTTAATTAGCTGTTTCTGGCACCTATTCATCGGTACGCCTTACTCTTTTTTCTGAATCTGGCACCTAAATGCTGAGCGTAGCACCAATCTAGTAGAAAAATGAACTACTGGCTGGTAGAATCATGTTGTTCTGGTATAATGACCCCTGGAGTCTAGCCTAAAGGTTGCCAGTGCAGCTACACTCTAAGACAGCCCCGTAGTGATCTCAGCATTGTATATGACGTTTAAGCAGGCATCGGTAAAATCCTTTTTGAAAGGATTGCATTCTCAATCCACATTCCTAGTGCCGAAGTGGATTGCATTCCTACCCGTAATCCCCTTTTTTCACTTGGATTGTGATCAAATCCGCAATCCTTTTTTGCAATCCTATCGTATTATTATGTGCATTTGTGGATCTGGGGGAGGGAGGAGGCATAGGGCCGTGCCTCCATCCCCAAATCACCCATTTCTAGTACCTAGTCTTGCGAGTAATTCCTAAGGCACAGATATTTTATGGTAAATATTTTTTGCCTCAAACACCCCCACATTTAAACCTCTACCCAGCCAGTGTTTTATATTTTTAAAACTCGCCCTCAAATACGCAATTTTACCCTTCCTATGTAGTTCATCAGCGTATATTATTTTGAGCGTTTAAATTAAAAGCGTTTAAATTATTTCAAGTTTCGATATAAAGCCCTTGATAGCAAAGTACATTAAGCCGATGAAGCCGATCTCATAATTTTCAATCACAACAAACCATTTCAAAGTACTTATCAAACACAATCCGGATTGGATTGCAAAAACTGGAAGTATGATGCAATCCAATCCGCAATCAAATCCTGTTTTTTGGAATGGATTTCAAATCCAGGTGCAATCCACCAAAAAGGAATGCAATCAGGATTTTGCAATCTTGCAATCACAATCCTACCGATACCTGCGTTTAAGTAAGCAAATAATATTGATTTGTTTGAAAAAAACAATGTCATTTAAATATTTTAAAGTATTTATTTGTAATGCTTAAAGGGAAACATTTTTGTGAGTAATTGTCTCGATTTTGACCATTAAAACGGGTATTGTATTTTTTGACGTCATCAAATAGCTCCAAAAAAGCAATGTGATGTTTTCATTCCGTTCAAGGCCGCTGAAGAAACGCGGGATCTTGCGTGGGACATTGTCCGTTGTTTGCCGCGCAGAGTTGTGCCGTGGTTGTGCCTTTTTCATCCGTTTCTTACTTATGTCATATGTGTGCATGAAGCTTTGATTTTGTTTTTGGTTATTGTGTGGCCGGTCAGTCAAACGCCCCTGTAGAAACCGGATGCTGCGTTTGATCGAGATGGAGTCAGACGATGATTGCAGAAAGCTGAAATATTGAAAAGAGTTGCGTGGCATGTCTGTTCGGAGTTGACATTTTGCTTTACTCCAGTTTATGACCTGAGAGCCTGGCTGGAAGTGACGGATCCAAACTTTTCACGTTAAGATGGCTGAGGGTGCAATAATCTCTAGTCTCTACATAGCGGGCTGGCATAGGAGCGTCTTGCTATGCTGCACCATAGCTGGCTAGTGATTCTCTTTTGGCTAGAAATGGCATTAATCATTATCTCCACTGGCGAAAATGGCACTTGACATCACCGAATGCAACGTTCATGTTGTAGGATACATAAAATCAGGAAGATTACGCGAATTAGGTAGGCAAACGTGGAATAAAATAGGTGCTGGATGTTTTGGTTTTGGTGCTGAATCAGCAAACAGCAAATACGGAGTTCAACTAGACGATCTGGCAACTTTAGGCTGTGTGGAAGCAATTAGGTGCCAGATTCAGATATTAGGGTCGAATAAGCATTTTGGGGCTGATCAGCAATTAGGTGCCAGAAACAGCTTTTTAGGGACCAGAAACAAATATTCCCCGATTTATAATAGTAGATAGTACATTAAAGGGAACTTAAATAGCAGTGCTGAGTATTAATTATTGCGCAGTTTTCTCACAGCTTTGGACAAATGGCTGGCTTGGACATTTTTGGACGGACAGTCGACGAATATGTGGGGCATTAGACGGACATTGGACATACATTTTCTGAAACTGACACCACTAATCCGAACCGTGTTGTAACTTGCCGGCATGATAAATATTCAATCCTGCAATCTGCCGTCTCGAGTGGAAACTTTTTTGTAATTTGCCTCTGTGGTTTTAGTCACTATGCTCGGGACCGGTGTTGTATTTCTTTTTTTCAAGAGAGATAAATCATCCTTTTCGGTTTATGTTCTAAATGGTTCCTACAAGGGTTGTTATTCAAATTGTTCGTTGTAAATTGAGGGATTACGGCTTGCCTGTATCAACCTCAGACGGTGCCGTCCGTGGGTTACGGACAAAAGTACGTATCGCTAAAGTACGTAGGACAAAAGTACGTAAGCAAAAGTACGTAGGATTAAAGTACGTATCGCATTAGACGGACATTGGACATACATTTTCTGAAACTGACACCACTAATCCGAACCGTGTTGTAACTTGCCGGCATGATAAATATTCAATCCTGCAATCTGCCGTCTCGAGTGGAAACTTTTTTGTAATTTGCCTCTGTGGTTTTAGTCACTATGCTCGGGACCGGTGTTGTATTTCTTTTTTTCAAGAGAGATAAATCATCCTTTTCGGTTTATGTTCTAAATGGTTCTTACAAGGGTTGTTATTCAAATTGTTCGTTGTAAATTGAGGGATTACGGCTTGCCTGTATCAACCTCAGACGGTGCCGTCCGTGGGTTACGGACAAAAGTACGTATCGCTAAAGTACGTAGGACAAAAGTACGTAAGCAAAAGTACGTAGGATTAAAGTACGTATCGCAGAAATACGTACAGTATAAAGTACGTATGGACAAAAGTACGTCAGGGACAAAAGTACGTATCGCAGAAGTACGTACAATATAAATACGTGTGGACAAAAGTACGTCAAGGACAAAAGTACGTATCGCAGAAGTACGTACAGTATAAAGTACGTATGGACAAAAGTACGTCAGGGACAAAAGTACGTATCGCAGAAGTACGTACTATATAAAGTACGTATGGACAAAAGTACGTATGGACAAAAGTACGTATGGACAAAAGTACGTATCGCAGAAGTACGTAGGGTATAAAGTACGTATGGACAAAAGTACGCCACGGACAAAAGTACGTATATCTAATGTACGTTGGGTAAAAAGTACGTATGGACAAAAGTACGTCACGACAAAAATACGTATCGCAGAAGTACGTATGGTAAAAAGTACGTATGGACAAAAAAGTACGTCACGTACAGTATGTCTAAAAAGAATGTACCGTCACCACTACGTGGCGCTGGTGTCGCGAGCCGGTAGTTGGCTGAATCCGCACCAGACCACACATTCCCAAGCGCTAGGTGACAGCTGCGCAGCGGCCGGTAGTAGCGTAAGCCCGAACCTTCGTGACACGACCCCGGGGGGGGGGAGGGAGAGAGGGAGGGCGGGGCAGCGCGTGCACTGTGCAGGGAGGGGTGCTCCGGCAAGCTGGCAGTTGTCGCGGCCAAAGGTCAAGGGGTCACACACCAAGCGAACGGACGCTGATGTGGGTTCGTGGGGATCGTGAATAGAGATGCCACTTTTGAACCCGCGAACCCGCTTTATGCGGGTTTTCAAAACCCGCAGGGTTTTTGGCGGGTTCGAAAAGCAAAACTTATCGTATGGCGGGTATTTGGCGGTCAGACTTAAGAACCTATAAATTTTATTTTTTTACTTTTTTAGATGCAAAACACAATGCCAAGTGCATTTGCTCAGGTTAACAATACAATATTCATCAAAACAACTTTTAAAACAGAACCAAATATAAAAATATATCAAGGAAGCACATTTCAAATGCAAAACTGAAAACAACCAGCAATAGCATCCACAGTCTAGCAATGACCAAACCAGGGTACAAGCAACAAACTACAAAACATAAATAAATGCTGATGAAAGCATTCCATAAAACATAAAAGAACCTGAAAGCAAACTTATAGGAAGCTGAACTGAAGTCTATGTGCAGTGTGCACTAGATATACATTATGGAAGAACGCAGACTTAAATGAGATGTTGAAAATCAGAGCAAATGCCACATGTTACTTTATTTGCGTCTGGTCGGCATAAAAAAGAGCTTATCAGCTAAACCAAATTTGCTGCAAATTCATCGATTACCTATCCTATGTTCTGTTCCACCCTATAATACGAAAATAACACACCAATACCCTTACAAAAAAATCAAAATATTGACTGCCATGCGGCCCAAACATAACGCAATACAATACTGGCGCACTTCCGACAATCTGACAAGGATTGGCATTTGACTGCGTCAATTTTGGTCTCTGAGGCGAAGGAAAGCTGTCATTGATGACGCAATAATTTTACAATCATTTTTTCTGTCTTGGTTTTTGAATACCTCAAAATAGCAGTTATACATGTTACAAAACCACGAAGCTGGTCGCATTTATTTCTTTTATCTTTTTACGTTCTTATCATTTGTATGCCGAGAGAGGACCAGCCGGAGAACATTACTAAGACAATCTATAAAATTATTACATTTAATTTAGTATTTACTGTTTCTTTATTTCTTAACCGGTGATTAACCTCTGAATTGTAAAACTTAAGCTGTTGTGTAAAATAATTTTATCAGAATGGCACATGAATATGCATTATACAACGGTGTTTTCGCAACAAGCTCGCACTAACTACGGCCGCAATAATTTAGTCGCTGTAGCATTCCTTGCAATCAGCTGTTGGTGACGCTTCTGACGCATGTTTCCAGAAATGCGTGGTTCATTGGTGGTTAGCTTGAGCTGGTTTTTGCTGGGATTTTGCATGATTTGTTTTTGTGTGTAGATCGAGTGGATACTCATTATTCACCGTGTCACTATTTATTTTTAACTGGAAATCTTTTATATCAACATTCATTTTGATAGCAATATCATTCCAGAAGCCTAACATTGAGAGGGAGCCAGAGTGAAATTTTGATCCTCAGCCAATGCTGAAGGGTAAGGTGAGAGAAAGATTTTACTGAACTCTTTTTCAGAAAGGAATTTCAAATGTATTGATGCATTATTCATTTTCCACTATCCAGTGTGCGCTTCCTGAGGACTAAGCATAGCAATTTCAAGTCCTTACTATTTGTTTGGCTGTCTTTTTCTGCACAGCAATGAAGCAAGTAAGGTTTAGCTCTAGCATTGACCCAGCTATTTTTTTTCTTGAAAAAGCAGGTTTTTTAAAATTGCGGGTTTTTTGCGGGTTCGGCTCAGCCAAAATCAGCTTGTGGGTAGTTGTGGTTGGGCAAGGGGTAGCTGCGGGGCGGGGCGGGTAATGAAATTGCAAATTTGTGGCATCTCTAATCGTGAACTTGTGTGTGGTAGGTGCGTCTTGCGATGCACGGGTGATATGCCATGGGTCTAATCCAAATGATTCGGGGGAGAGCTGAAGAAAAATACCTGGTCAACTACGGCGAATAATGGTGCTGAAAAATGGAAAGTATGGGTCAATGCAAGCCTTCATGACTTTAAACTTTTCTGAGGGCGCAAAGGCCAGCATTGAATAACGCATAGGCGTAGGAACGTTTTCGAAAGTGGGGGGGCCAGGGTCCCAGAGATCCAAAACCTAACCTACCCCTAAAATCCGATTTCTCCTCGGATTTCGGCCACTTTGTTTTCGCAAACATGCTCAGAGGTAAAAAAAAATAGAGACAAAAAAAAGAAAAAAATTGGTTGAAATTTCAGGGAGTCTTCACTCTCCCGTCCATAAACTCAAACTGATGGACGCGTTCCCCTGTCCTCCGCAGCCGTTGGCATCCATGCAAATTCCAGAGGCATCCAGCAACTTTTTCATTACGAGCAAGCGTGAAACGTGCAAAGCGAGTCTTTTCAATATACCTATAAAAAATCAGCATGAACGGCCCAGCTAGGCTCAGCCAGGCCTATAACGTTTTAAGAGGTTTTATATCAGCGACCACTGCAACTGGGCTGATTGACTTTCACTTATCAGAGGTCGGTGTGGGACTTTTAGACGGTCTGGGCCTTCAGAGGCCAGTTTAACCCTCCACGGCCCGGTCCTATAGGTTTTCTACATACGCGCTGGCCGAGGGGGCGGGGGGGGGGGCGGGTACGACCCCCCTCGCCGTTTCGCCCCAGGTGGAGCTAGCGCGTCGCGGTAAAACGAGCGTGTGCGCCGTTACGAGACGCAGAGATCGATACCCGATTTTATGGTCCTAGGTCAACCAGCGACCTCTGACACCGTTCCGTGCTTCTATCCTCAGGATACTGAAATCCTTCTCCTCCACACCGCAACCCCCTCCGGGCTGGACAGGCAACTTTATCTCATGCGGGCTGCTCTCTTGGAGCGGCACCGCTGCTCCCGAGGGAGCGCACCCCGTAGCCGGGTGCAGTGAGTGCCTTGGGGCTGGGTTGCCTGTCCTCTGGACGGGCTCAGCCCCGGCGACTCACTAGGGTGCCTGCCCAGACCAATGTCTCCCCCTACGTATATCCTATCATCCTTCCGACTCTGAAATGGTCTCATTGGACTGAAAGGGCCTAACCCGACAAAACAAACAAAAACCGGTGACCTCTGAGGTCAGGTCAAGTGCCTCAAGGCACTTGACCTGTAACATTTGCATACGTACTTTTGTCCTACGTACTTTAGCGATACGTACTTTAGTCCTAAAATCTCCGGCAATGCCTGCTATGTCTGCCAGCGCCCCCTCTCCTTGATACCAGTGACGTGGTTTGAACACAAGCGCCACCTGTAAAGTAGGTGACGCTACGTACCGGGTGCCGCATCGCGAAGAGCAGCTCTTGTGTTTAACGCATGATAGCATCTCGGATGTTAATTAAGAGACTCGAAAGTTGGAGCTCATAGTTCTCATTAGGTTGCACCTATATTATATAGCAAGTCATCTGCTCATGAAATGTGTAAACAAGTTGAAGGAAAATTCATGGATTTATTTGACTCGGCCTCCGGGTATTTGGCCTATATCACGAAAGTGGCAGATAAGATCCCGCTGGCACACTGTCCAATGGATCCCGAACGGAATTGACTTGTTGACCACGCGTGAGAGGCATGACATTAAAATGCAACGGTTCGTATGAAAGCACAGCCCTGGGGTGATCGTTTGTGTGATCGAGTGCAACCTGTCTCACCGGGACACCGTCACCATCCTTCCTGAACGGGAATGAATAGAGCAACTGCGGCGCGCCAGCCGGTAGTCGGCTCCATAGGTGCGGGAACCGGGGGGGGGGGGGCAGCTTGCCCCCACAACTCTGGGGCCGTGGAGGTGGTGCCCCCACAACTTTGAGACGCAATACAGCACTTTTTTGCCAATGTTTTCTTTTTTTGTTGAAAAAGCAAAGGGATGAAAAATAAGTGGCCTAAAGCCGGTGAGAAAACTAGATTACCTATCTGTAGGTTGATCTGGGATTATCCCTAGGTTGATCTGTATTATGGTGTGCCCCCCAGTCTGAGGCTGGGGGGATCCATGTGATCGCAAGGCACCTCGCAGTTGCGATCAAACGTAAGTTGAATCGGAACAGATATTGGAGGGATCCATCACATCGTAGGCTAAGTAGATACGCAAGTTGTATCGCAAATGGTGAAGATACGAACTAACTTTACGAATCTTCTCGGTCGATCGGAAGGCCGATCGTAGCGAAGCTTTACCTCTTTCTCAAGAGAAAAATATAAGAAATTTTCAAAATTTTCATAAAACCGAAATATATGTTAAACAAATATGGTTGATGAACACGTGTGCAAAATTTGAAGTCGATTTCTTCAAAAATGGCTGCGCTAGAGCGTTTTAAATTTACACGTTGAAAACGGTCACTTTCACGTCATTTTTGTAATTATTTTTTTCAATTTTGAAATCTAAAAAGTGTTTTGGGCAATTTTTCGCGTTAATTGCGAAAATCTGACCAAAACATGTATCGCACCATCAATGATCCGATACGCCATCAGAGGCCGCGCCGCGGACAGGTGGGCGCGGCGATACCTGGCCGCGTGGGGGTTACACTGGTGTTCGGGAAGGGCTATGTCAACGCGAGGCAGGCCGCGGGGGAGCCGGTTGCGGCGCCGGTCCGTATTTGTCGGCATCTAGCAGTGCAGCGGTGCGTTTATGGCGGAGGGAGGGGAAGCGGTGTAGTGTCTGCAAGGCCGCACACAGGAGAGGGCACACGGGCCTCCCCCCATTCCAGTTGGGGCCCCTAATCTTTAGACCGCCGAAGACCATGTAAAATGAACTGAAATAATGATTAAAAAGACCGGGAGGGCCCATCTCGTTCCCCAGCAGGCCCATACGAGTCCATAAATGCCCAGTAGCGCAGCCAGGGGTATTGTGGTGAAATTTCAATGGCCCTCAAAAGACCTCAAAGGGCCCACAGATGGGGTCACCGGGTCCTCAGATGGTCTCGAAGGGCCCTCGGTTAGCGTCAAATGGCCCTCATCTGGTGTCAAAGGGCCCTCAGATGGCCAAATGAAGGGACACAAGATGGCCTCAAAGGGCCCTCAGTTGGGTTCAAAGGGCTCTCAGCCAACGTTAAACCTACCTCAGAAGACCTTAAAGGGCGTCAAAGGGTCCTAAACCTGCGTCAGAGGGCCCTGAGCTCGCGTCAAACGACCCTCCGAAGGCCTTAAAGAGTCCTTAGCTTGTGTCAGAGGGCCCCCAGCTGGTGTCAGTGAGCCCTCCTCAGCTGGCGCCAAAAGTCCATCTGAAGGCCTCAAACGGTTGTCAGCTGGAGTACAACGGTCCTCAGATGCCGTCACGCGGCCCTCAAAAGCCTCAAGGAGCCCTTATAAGGTCTCAAAGGGCCCTCATTTGGCCTCAAAAGGCCCTCCGCTAGCGTTAACCGGACTTCAGAAGGCCTTAAAGGGCCCTTATCTGGTGTCAGAGGGCCCCCAGCTAGTGTCAGAGGGCCCCCCGGCCCTCAGTTGGCGCAAAATGGCCATCAGAAGGCCTCAAACGGTTCGTAACTGGAGTCCAACCGCAACGGTCCTCAGGTGGCGTCAAGCGGCCCTCAAAAAGCCTCAAAGGCCGCTTAGAAGGCAAGGCAGCAAAGGGCCCTCATATGACCCCAAAGGGTCCTCTGCTGGCGTCAAACGGACCTCAGAAGGTCTCAAAGGGCGTCAAAGGGCCCTGAGCTCGTGTCAAATATAAAAGCGCCCTTAGCTGGTGTCAGGAGGCCCCCAGTTGGTGTCAGCGTGCCCTCAGCTGGTGTCAGAGCCCTCAGTTGGCATCTACTGGCCATCAGAAGGCCCCAAACGGTCCTCAGATGGCGTCCAACGGTCCTCAGCTGACGTTAAGAGGCCCTCAAAAAGGCCTCAAAGACCCCTCGGCTGCTGAAGAGGCCCTTAGCCTCAAAGGAAACTCAAGAGACGTTAAACAGCCCTAAAAAAGGCTTGAAAGGGCCCTCTGCTGGTGGCAAAGGGCTCGCATATGACATCAATAACAGCTTTGTCAAAAACGGACCTGAGAGACCTTGCCGGTCCCTGGTTATAAGGGACTCCTGTCTCTTGCAGTAACCTGAGTGGCCCACGTTTACTGAGGGGCCCCTGGTTATTGAAGGAGTCCCTGGTTACTGGAAGGACCTCTGGTTATCAGAGGGTTCCCTGGTCACCTGGTGGGTCCCTGATCAATTGAAACCTCCCGATCATCTGAGCGCCCCCTGATTGCCTTGGTCTTGGCGTTGGCGTACAGTTTAAAGTCGTCGGCACACTGCGGCCTCCTCTTTCTCAACAAGTCCCTCTATTTCTTCTGCAGCGAGGGCGATTTCGTCAAAATACTCCTCCATCGCGAAGCCTCGTGCGCAGACGCAGTCTTCGGGGCGCTCGCTGCGCCAACTCTTGACGCCAACTGACGGGCTCCAAATGGAACAGATGGACTCCGAAACGAACGTGGGAATGCCGACACATGATCCCTCCAAATTTACATAGGAGGAGATGTCCCTGACAGCCCATTTGCAATAGGGGTCACTTTTACACTATAGACCTATGGGGAATTCGACCTTATCGACATGGTACTACGAGGTCAGCTGATCTGCTTGGCATTTAAATCGTAGTAAAACTGGCATTTAAACGCTGCGAAACAACTTACGTACAACGTAGCTCCGATTTGCCGCTCTTTCTTTTTCATCCCTCCGATTTTCTTCCGATCAAGAGAAGTTTCGTACCGAGAGAAGTTTCGCAGCCACGTCCGATATAACTTACGATAGCACGGATCCCCCCAGCCTGAAAGTAGTTCCCGCGCCCCTGGTCGGCTCAGTCCAATGACTGAATTAGCCACAACAGGTCGAAAAAGTGAAACAAAGAAATCAAAGCAGGGAAACAAAAGGTTTGAGCGTTTGGGAGGTTTGTCAAACCAGCAGATTCGCCGGCCTGCGTCCCCCCTCCCGTTCCTCGCCTTAGGTATTCTCCTCCCAAGGCGAGATGAATATTGCCATGAAGCATTCGTTGAACTTTATTGGGTGCATCTTTGTCAATAAGTTGGTAGAACATATCAGGATTGATATCAATAGTGTGAAGTTACCGAAGTGAGTGAACCCCAGTAGGCATTACCCGTATTGTATGTCGGTTCCACTTCTGCAGGCAACAGCCCTCCCCACGATCTGATCTATATTCAAATACTCCGCCCACGCACTACCACACATACCCACCCCTGTCAGTTGCCCCATGATTCTGAAATCCCAAATAGGTCACTGAAGCCGGCGTGATAACCGATCATGTTCGTGAACCTAACTGGTCTTGGAAACAGCCCTGGGTGTCTCCACTGGCGCCATATCTCGGCCCATCTCCGACTCCGAGGCTGCCCAGCTGAGAGTTCCCACGCCTCGCTCAGCCAGAGATAATTGCGCGATCTTATCGGTTCAGGGATCTTAAATTTGCATCTGATTACCATACTCAGCGATAAAGGGCACTCATGTACTAGCGAGAAAGTGCCGCGGCCGAGAAAATTGAGTTACAACGTGCAGCGGGCCGCATGCAATATGGCCGGGCGTTTTGCGTATAGTGCTGGTCAATGCGAGCTCGTTCACTCTTTTTGGAACGGGGCAGGGGGTGCGGGTGATGTGTTTCTTTGTCTGGCTCACTATGCTTGGGTGGGGATAGTTACCTCTGAGAGCTTGTAAACGCCAGGGTGTGGTGTGTCATGCGTGTGTAGCCCGCGTGATTCATTCCATTAACCCGCGCACCGACGGGGGGGGGCGGATATCCGCCCCCCCCCCCCCTGAGGTTTTTCGCGAATAGCGGTAAAACCGCGGCGCGTAGCGCCGCGAAATTTGGTATGACTATTCCCTTATCAATTTTACACATGGTGTGCAAGTTTGAACCTCCTACCTTTAAAGGTCAGGTCACCAGGTCACTTTGAATGACCCAACCTCAAGTCACTTTTTTGCAACTTTGTCACCGTGCCAGAGCTACAGTAGATGTCGGAGGCCTTTGAAAGTCGCAGGATGTTATTAGGTCATTAGTAGCTACAATTTGTATATCTCGGAATTTCGATATCGGTGACCTAAGGTCAGGTCAATTTCGCGACCTCCCCATTATAAGTCAATGGGGGAAAAATCAACTCCCTGATTTTACCACTAAAACGGGTCGGAATGGCCCCATATACCATACATGACTTCATATACGATCAACCTTCACTACCTTGAGGTCTGTTTTGCTGTTGGGCAGCTGTGAGGTCATGTGACGTCATCAAAGGTCACCAAAGGTTTTTGGCCAATAACTCCGTACAGGAACAAGATACAGACGCGTGGATGGTCTCATTGTGTTCAGCTCGTCAAGACGCATCGAATGATATACATGATGACCTCGAGGTCACGTGACCTGAGGTCAACCTTTGACCTTGACCTTTCGAGGTCAACATATATATCATTCGATGCGGATTGACGAGAGGATCACGATGATGCCCTTAGTTTGTTCCTAGCTTGACTAATTCGAAAGTTATTCGAGAAAAACTCTCTCCATATTTAGCGCCGCCATTTTGACTTTTTCGACCCCTGTGACGTCATCTTTGACCTGACCTGAAAATGACCTTAGTAAAAATTGTAGATCTTGACCGTGCGTATCCGATGCCGTTTACCGCTTGTCGCTATCTTGCTTCGTTCTCGAGATCTCAGGGGGGGGGCGGTCATCCGCCCCCCCCCCGTCGGTACTAAGTTGGCGCAGACCCCCGTCGGTGCGCGGGTTAACACCTCAGCCCGCCGTCAGCACTTTAGTAACATTTACTGGGGTGAGCGAATAACAGAAGTGCTCCGATTAGGTTTAAGCGTGCCTTGGATAATTGTGAATCTTACGAGAAGTTGGACCGTAAACTTGACAACTTGACAACTTGACAACTTGACAATTACCAAAAAAAAAAAATGTGCGAGGAATTGAATCGATCATGGTTCATAACCCATCGTAACCCAACCAAATATCCGAGTTAAGAAAACCACCACATCTCGTAAGACATCTCCTCGCGCGTTGACTGTGACATGCCGATCTACGTAGCAGCTGAAAATGGAAGCGTGAGTGGAACTCTAGCCTTTCGTTTTCCTAAACTTCTTGGTGACTGACTTATTTGCTGACGTGGATGGGTCGCATTGTGTTGAGTTTCAGTGCGTTGTATGGATACTCAGAGCACTATATATAAAGGGATGTTTGTGACAACTTTTCCATATTCAACCCGCAATTTTATGCCTGCTTTGCACACTGAACAGTCTATGTAGGGGAAGGTGGGGTAAGACGGCCCAGCGGGGCAAGACGGATCACCAGCCCTCCCGGCTGAACCGCTGCTGGTATCTACTGCTTTATGCACTCACTATGTTTGTTTTCCTTCGTAACAATGGCCACCTTGAGCTCATGCTGCTAGGATGCATAGCTTTTGAGTTATTGAGAAAAATGTTGTTTTTCGTCAAACCGATCTAATATAAGAGGTCTACGGGTGATTCAATTACGGCGCCTTTCTTGCATGATTAGTTTCTATTTTGCACTTTACTGTGAAGAACAAAGTTATAAACTTAGTTATAGTCCCACTTTAGGAAAGGCAAGGTTTTGCAATGTTGGGCTATTTGACATATACGTCATGATAATGACAGAATTTAGATTTGGGGCAAGACGGACCACGTGGTCCATCTTACCCTGTGGTGGTCCATTGCACCCTGCATATGGAAAGTTCTTTTCCAAAACATTGACACAAGTTTAAGCTAATTTTTCAGGAAGGAGTCTTTGTTGCATGTGAGCCATGCATGCAAGTGCTCAGTTAGCATGCATTCATGCCAAACGACAATCAACACACATGTTCCCGGCTTTTAGCTGCACTTCCATCACAAATGAGTAAAGAATAAAGGCTCATTTTGTTATTTTACCATTCTGGTTACTTTTTCTTACAAGAGTACAGAGCAGAAGTGTAACACACATGAACGGATAGCAGGCACTGCTGGGTGGTCCGTCTTACCCCACGTTTTTTTCTTGTCTGAGTTTTTGACATGTCCCTCTTTAACCCTCGCCGGACCTATTGGTTTTCTACATACGCGCCGGCCGAGGGGGGGGGGGCGGGTACGACCCCCCCCTCGCCGTTTCGCCCCTGGTGGAGCTAGCGCGTCGCGGAAAAAACGAGCGTGTGCGCCGTTACGAGACGCAGAGATTGGTACCCGATTTTAAGGTCCTAGGTCAACTGGTGACCTCTGAGGTCAGGTCAAGTGCCCCAAGGTACGGTTCAGTTTTTGGTGAATAACTTCGCAAAAAACGGCCACAGAGCGCCGATTTTAGCAGAATCGTGTTTGTCTCGCTCAGGCGCGTCGAATGATATACTTTTTGTCCGGGTCAGGTCAACTTGGGGTGTTGACCTCAGGTCAAGGTCAGGTCAGCACCCCCAGGTCACGAAGTTGGTCGAAAGAGGTCATGTCGCATATCATTCGATTCGGCAGGTCTTCCTGAGTCCATTGGTGGCTTTCCCGACTCGCTAGCTCAATTTGATCAAGAGTTATTGACGAAAAACTAATATGACCTTGATGACGTCATAAATGACGTCACGCAAGGTCAACATTGCAAAAGTGACGCATCTAACCTTGCAAGGAGTGCATCAAATCACGATTCTGTGTGCTTGAGATAGTTGGAGATCGTTCCCGGCGCCAGAATAGCAGTTTTCATTTTTCCCCATTGACTTATAATGGTGAGGTCACGAAAATGACCTGACCTCATATGACCTTTAGGAAAAATCCGAGATATACAAGTTGTGGGACTCATAATGGATACTAGATCCTGCAAGTTTCAATTTCCTGTGACATCTCCTCTGGCAGTGAGCGCGTTGCGAAGTTGCGACATCTGAAGACCGTGCAGAGGTTCACTTATGACGTCATAGGTCAGTGACCTGACCTGACCCAAAAATGCGGTTGGTGTCAAAAGATGCAGCTTGGATCAAAGGTCAGGTATGCCAAGTTTCAGCTCTCTATCGCCAGCGTGTTCGGAGCTATCGCGAAAAAACCCTATGGGGGGGGCGGCACCCGCCCCCCCCCCCCCTCGGCCGGCGAGGGTTAAGAGCATCCACCACCTAGATGTCTTTAATTTGAAATTTAGTCTTTACACATATCAACAGAGGAAGGATTGAGCATTCCGAAGACTATAAATAATATGAATTACGAGAGCAGTGTAGCAAGATATGCGGCCTCAAACCTTAGCTGGTCCGTCTTACCCCACCTTCCCCTATGTATATATTTTTTCTACTTATTTTTGGACTGTTATTTGCAAATGTGCGTACTTGTCGGTCTATTCTTGAAGCATTAATGGTAATTATTCAGCTTTGCCCTAAATCTGTAAATTAACCTATAGGCGAAGTGCGGGCGCCAGGTGCACAACTGCTTATCATTTTGGAATCGAGTTGCTGATGTAACTCATTAACATTTCCGTTGAATTTATGCTCAAACGATTGCATTTACGTACAAACTAATAAGCAAAGACGTGAGTTATACGTACCCAGGGAATTTTACATTACCAAATACTTCAGGTTTCCTCGTATATTTATCAGTGCAAGCTTCAGAATAAACGTTTGACAAAGTCCTTGTCTGGTGTCCATTAGCCAAGAACATGCGAACAATGATAAAATCACCTTTACTCTGCCCTGTATGGCAAGCCTTTTCACCGCTGCACGTTCCCTAGAAATGCCTAAAATATTCCAGCGATCGCAGGCATTCATGCTACCTAATGCTTCCATAAAATCTCCATCTCTCTCAGCACAAAATCCGGTCAAGGTCCGGCGTTTTGCTGCACCTCTGCGATGAATTCACGCTCTCCGGCGTGGCCTGCATGGCGGCCGGCTATCTCTGAACATACATTAGAGGGCGGCGCCGACTCCGACCCTGGTGGCAGGTGCTGCCGCCAGGTGCGGGCCCGCGTGCGCATTGTCAGTCATCAGCACCCCATCTTGAGCGGCTTGGCGGCTGGAGGATTGTCTGTCGGCTCCGGATAGTGGGGATGCGGGTCCACTGGAGGACGGAGGAGCGTGAAGGAGGTCGCTTATTGACTCTGCTTGAGATGCCTGAGACACTGGTGTTCATTGGATCACGAATTATCCCGCCGGAGTCCAGTAAAGTCTATTGGATCCCGCTGGATCCCCCCGGATCCCCGATGTACCCCTCTGGGCCCCTATAGATCCCTGCTGTATCCCACTGGATCCGCTGGAGGCCGTCGGAGCGCCGCGGCCCGGGGAGGGGGCCGGCCCGGCCGAGGCGGACACGAGGCGAGGCGACGATCTCGGCGGCGATACCGTTTGACGTGGCGGCGGACATGTGAAGTGAATTATGGCCCACCGTCGGCTCCCGGACCTGACCAGTGCCACCGGTGGCATTAGGCATTCAGCCGTCCGATGGCATCGGCGACGGCGGATGGCCAACGCACTTCCAGTGGCTGGGGATAACCGCCCCCGGTTGGGTCATCAGCGGACGGCCCGGCCCGGCCTACAGAGGTCAACGAGCGGCACCTTGTCATGCAGCGGCTCGGCACTTTGTCATGCAGCGGCTCTGGTATGCGTACTCGGGTGTGGCGCAGAGCGTTCAGTGATTTCAGTCCAGGTTTATGTGGAGGATGTCTCAATGCGCTATGCGTAGCGCATTTTCTGAATGTCATTCCTTATTTCGGCTCCCGATAAATGATGTAATTTATGCGGAACATGCTCGCTGCAGGGATGAGTCGATATGTAGTTTTCGACATGCCACTCCAAGACCCAGAGAATATTTCTTCGCTGACGTCCCACTTTATCGGAAACTGGACGCTGGCTCAGAGAATTGTTGCGAACATGTGTTGGGCACGGGTTACCAGGGTTAAAACAAAACGATATTGAATATTTTGAAGTATTCACAATACGAGCGTGCGTATGAGCAATAAAACACTGAGCTGCGCGCAGTTGGAATTTCTGTGTTATGTAAGGTTCAAGAAAACTGCTCATTTACGTAGCTCACATATTGTACGGATATTTGAAAATTCGGAATATTACACTTTAAGCCGTGCAATAATCAAACGAGGCTTACACATTTTACCTGAATTGCTATTACCTACACATCAGAAAAAGATTACGCATACTCACTTATCTAAACACTATGGTTATATATTTTCCCTGAACTTTGTAGAATTTCAAGAAAATGTGTATTTTCTGTTTTATAATTCACTTTTAACCTCGCGTTTTATCGTTTCACTGGCATTTCCGGCCTTCGGTGTGGTCTCCCGTCGAAGGCTTCAGACACCACAGAGAGAGAACAATGCTGTTCGCGCCATTTTCATCAGCACGGATCTATCTTATTTAGACACGATCAGTATGCGAAATATCCACAGTTGTACCGGTATCCATCATTCTTAAGGTCAACACACAGCAAGAAACCAGAGAAGATGAAACGATGCTCATGAGTTGCATCAGCAACTCGATTCCAAAATGATTAGCAGTTGTGCACCTGGCGCCCGCACTTTGCCTATAGGATAGTTACAGATTCAGGGCAAGGTTGAATAATTACCATTAATATTTTTTATAATGTGGCATTTTTTATTTTATCGTTTTGTGGATAATTGAACATGTAAATGAATCGGAATGCTTACTCAAAGTTACTTTGCTGGCTCAGAATAAAAATTCAGAGCAAATAAATGGGCGGAACACTTGAAACAACCCATTACTTGGGTACTCTTCGCAAAGCGAGAATGCCTGCAACTGGCGTTTCACTTTGTGGTCGCGTCACGAAGCAGTGTAAATATCGTTTATGCGCTGTTGACTACCCTCCAATAATTTGATTGAATGATGTTCATCGATTTGCAGTTCTTAATTGCTCATGCTCTTGTAAACTAGTTTGGAAGCTTCTCCGTGAGTAATCAAGAATCAATGGTTGTTGCGCCATTGTGAATTTAACAACTCTCTTTTACATTCGTTTCCATTCATATTTACATGTAACATCGCGCTGACTGCCCCTTATATTCAGCGCCCCGGCTCATATGCACGTAGTTAACAGCGACCAATTAGCATTGGTCCATTGCTGCTTATTTATAATCCGGATATACATGGCACCTTAACAAGAGCACGTGTTTTGTCTTTAGTATGGGCCCGGCGCCGTCTCGGCCGGCCGGTCGCTCTCTGGAGATCAAAGGCAGACCAGCGGCGGCTCTGATGCTCTGTGCATGACGCTCCGATTCTGGGGGCAGTCACACATACACACGGCCGAGCAGACAGAGTCAGTTTTGCATACAATGGTCAATAAGGCAGCCAGAGAGAGCAATTAAAGCGCCTTATAAATTACTGGCCGGGAGTAGGGATGAGTCCGCGCCGCCGACGCGAGAGGCGAGGGCGGGGGTGGGGGTGGACTCGAGGTCGCGACCCCTTCTTTCTCACTGATTAGGAACGAAACGTTACGCCACTTGTCACAGCTAGAAAATGCGTTGTGACTGTCCAAGTGCTCAGTTTCTTGTGACAAGATTGATGATGCATTTATCATGAAAAATTAAATACGTCATATGTTTCACTATTGGTTTAAATAACTGTTTTCACACGGATGAATCAAACTTGACAAAGCAGTAACCAAACCTCTTTTGCAGCAACTATTTTCATAAGATGAACTTATTTCAATGATTTGATCGGAGATGACGTCTGATACTTAGGAATCAGGTGTTATAGCAACAATTAATACCAAAGCTGAAACCTTCTATGAAACACTACTAGCCCTCTTTAGGACGGAACATTTTGGTCCTATTTGATTGAATTTGAAAGCAAAGATGCAGAGCAATCGATATTAAATTCGAAAGGTACAACCCTTCTTGTAAACAAACCGCTGCTAAAATTTATTAGGTACCAAACGGATCAAAAAAATCAGGTAGGTAGATGCCAAATGTTCCATCATGAAAAGGGCTACCATAGCCGTTTTCACGACGGCTATTTCGTGAAAACGGCTAAAAGCCGTTTCACGACAGCCATCTGATACACATTTGGTGTAGATTAGGTGCAGATTTGGTGCAAATTTGGTCAAATTAGGTGCATTGTGTTTCTTAGAAGTTAACAGCTTGAGCTGCACAGTGCACAGTTGCCTATATAACTGCTTTTTTTAAATTATCAGGCCTTATTTTCGATTAAAACTCTGAAATAGATTCATAATATGACCCGCGCACCGACGGGGGTCTGCGCCAACTTCGCACCGACGGGGGGGGCGGATGACCGCCCCCCCCCCCTGAGATCTCGAGAACGAAGCAAGATAGCGACAAGCGGTAAACGGCATCGGATACGCACGGCCAAGATCTACAATTTTTACAAAGGTCATTTTCAGGTCAGGTCAAAGATGACGTCACAGGGGTCGAAAAAGTCAAAATGGCGGCGCTAGATATTGAGAGTTTTTCTCGAATAACTTTCGAACTAGTCAAGATAAGAACAAACTAAGGGCATCATCGTGATCCTCTCGTCAATCCGCATCGAATGATATATATGTTGACCTCGAAAGGTCAAGGTCAAAGGTTGACCTCAGGTCACGTGACCTCGAGGTCATCATGTATATCATTCGATGCGTCTTGACGAGCTGAACACAATGAGACCATCCACGCGTCTGTATCTTGTTCCTGTACGGAGTTATTGGCCAAAAACCTTTGGTGACCTTTGATGACGTCACATGACCTCACAGCTGCCCAACAGCAAAACAGACCTCAAGGTAGTGAAGGTTGATCGTATATAAAGTCATGTATGGTATATGGGGCCATTCCGACCCGTTTTAGTGGTAAAAATAGGGAGTTGATTTTTCCCCCATTGACTTATACCTAATGGGGAGGTCGCGAAATTGACCTGACCTTAGGTCACCGATATCAAAATTCCGAGAGTAACAAATTGTAGCTACTAATGACCTAATAACATCCTGCGACTTTCAAAGGTCTCCGACATCTACTGTAGCTCTGGCACGGTGACAAAGTTGCAAAAAAGTGACTTGAGGTTGGGTCATTCAAAGTGACCTGGTGACCTGACCTTAAAAGGTAGGAGGTTCAAACTTGCACACCATGTGTAAAATTGATGAGGGAATAGTCATACCAAATTTCGCGGCGCTACGCGCCGCGGTTTTCCCGCTATTCGCGAAAAACCTCAGGGGGGGGCGGATATCCGCCCCCCCCGTCGGTGCGCGGGATGATAATGCTTGTTGTAAAATTGATTTGTTACAGCTTTGGTCCAGTTTGGTGCATTTTCCAGATAGCCCGTCGTGCAAACTGCTTATTTGAACTTAATTTAACTAGACTGCACCAAATATAACCAAATGTTTGGCAATTTATAACTTTCGTGAAAACGGCTTATTTCCACTTGGTACACAAATGCTAGTAGCGACTTTTAGTGTGCACAAAGGAAAGAAGTCGTTTTGCCGAGAAGGTGAGTAAGTAAGCTAAATGTTGTCCAACAGACTCACTATAACATCAGACACTTGCGTGAGACGCCAGTATGTTTCAAAAAACTAAATGGTTATTCAGATTGAAAGCCAACATCGTGTCCACGAAACTCCAGTGACATCTTGATTGGTGATCAACCAGACGCCGGCGGATTTTTTATTCGGACGCACTCAACCACGAAACCCAGCCGCATGCTGTATGGCTAATGTTCTGATTTGTCATGATCAATTGTTCAGTCATGACGTAGGTCCGGTATGTTAGCATAACGCTGCGATTTTCGTTCCTAGGCGGTTAAACGTTTCCGGTCGAGTGTCCTACATTGTTCAATGTTCTTGGTTAACAGACCAAGGAGTACGATTCCAAGAGCAAGAGCTTAAATAATGGGCACGCGGATGATACATCAAACTCTTGCGCCATGAAGCAGCGTAAGAATCTTGGAAGTTGGAAGCAGCCGAGCTGAAATAATCTGGAGCGTACTTGTTGCTATAGTGAACCACCTGCAGGTTCCTCCCTGCAGCCGGCTGCATCCGGGTTATTGTTTCTGAGCCAAGTGATGGCCCATATTAGGGAGAACGGCCGCTGCCTCCTGCGTTATAGCAGAATGGAGAGACAGCCATAGACTGGTTCCAATGCCCTGTTTACCGTTACTCAGAGCTCCAGATGAAGCGTTTTGACCGTAATAGACCCCCAGCTGTAGAGTCGTATTTCAGGCCGTTTTTGCTCTGATTCTCGACCGTAAAGGGCGCGAAGGATCGCATTCCTGGCGCTGTCTCTGCGGTTTATGACACTCCGAATCAAATTGTTATTGCTCGGCCCTTACACAGGCAGCGGCCGAGGAGTCTTTATGATTTCGGAGTGCGGATTGATAGCGGTGGGAGTCATCAGGGTCCCGGTGGGGTTCATCGCTCCGACTGTGACGACCGACGGACTCTGGGTGGTAGGGAGAGTCGACACCGGGACATGGGAGATGGTAATGGGTGGAGGATTCTATGTATACCGGAGCATCCGAGCTGTTAATATGCGGGACAAGAGAGTCTGTCGTCTGAAACGGAGGTCAATACTTGCACGGTAGAATCTGTAAGCAAAATGTCACGGCAGAGTTGTTTTTTGAGTGAATGTCGGATTGCAAGATAATCTAGGGAAATGGCGATCTATACCTTCGTAAGCATTTGGTGCAAGAGGCTACAGAGAAACAGATAACCTCACGCAGCGTCCACACTCAAACATATGCTATCACGCGTCTCTCCAGCACCCTGTACTCGTACCGACACCGCTCTGGAACGCTGCAGCGCCCCGGGCTGAGATCGCACACGATAACTGACCACCGACATAAACGCCATTATGTGGTCCAATGTCCATAAGTTTATATTTTAACTGCCCTCTGGCGCTGTAACTCGGCGGTGGTGACATCCGGACAAAGGGCACCCCCTGTGCGCCCCGCCGGCTCCTGAGCACCCGTACGAGCGTCCCGTCGGCCGAGAGCGGCCGTCTCCAGCCCGTATTACGGATGTCATCACTGAATAATGAGCTGCGGCCGTTCAGCCGGTGAAATATGACCGGCCTGGAGAGGTGGCAGCACAGCCTAGCAGCCAGCCCACTGATCTGTTTAACAAAGCTCGGCGACAATTAATCACACCGGCTCGTCGGTAGAGGGCCAAGGGCAGCCTTTAATTGGGCAGTGATACGCAAGATCTGTATGCGCCAAGAGCCTGTTTTGCAACTGGTGATACGTTGGCGGTCGCGCGCAGCCTTTGAAATGCGCCGGGGAGGGCTGCCGATCTAACCGTGCGGGGTGTAGAGTCGAGTAATATACCCCGCCGATGAGGCGGTATATGGAGACAAGAGCGATGGTGGGCGCTTGCTCAAGAGCCGATGGGGTCCTTTATGGGGTGCGAGGACGTATATGGGTGTCGAATGTCGATGTGTCTGAAATGAGCATGCATACCTGCTACTTGGCTGAGCAGCTTTGATGGAGGTGGATCTACCTGCATTCCGCTACACCGAAACCGAGATTCAGATGTATCGACAAACGGTAAAGTAGGTACATTTTCCACTAAATGTTGATGTAGGTATCACTTTTTAATCTTAAATGCATGCGTGCAAGCATGTAGCTATATAATTGTCAGAAATCCGTATGATCTCTTGTTCTCATAAAAGGAAGGCTGCTGGCTGCATGTCCTTTTGAGCCACCACTCTCCACCATCCATCTCATTTAATAATGCAGTAACACGCCATTCTAAATGAGATGAATCATTGCGCAATTTCCATTCGATATCTCGATATATTCTGCCCAGCGAAAGCATCCCATCTCCTTTTATAATCCAGCGCGGCGCAGACAGTATGCGACTTTTTTATTGTCCGCCCTGCTCTTTGATGCGCTATAAAGCCGTTTGCTACCGCCACCCGCGGGTCGGTATCACTATCCATGCATCATAACGTAGCTGCCGCTTCGGTGTATCCGGTATATACCGCCCCCATAACCGGGCCAGCGCGGTGGCCGCCCGCGATCGTCCCCCGGGGTCACGACCTCTGACCGGCGCCGCTGCGTGCTGACACACGATCCAGGCGTGTTCTGCGTGAGCACCATCCGCCACTGACAGCCGCTCATCGTCCCGTAGTAAAACGCTGCACATACCGACCCAGGCGGTCAGTAGTCCTACGGCGGTGAATGGCACACGGATCAGTGCCTTCTTTCTCACGGTGATTGTGTGGGAGGAGTAAGGAATGCATTGATGGAGCTGGATTGTGATGATAATGGGCCTGGTTTGTGAATGAATGTCTGGCAACATTCTGCGGTTTAGTGTAACGGTAGTGGAGGTAATCTGTCTCAAAGGTGTGCTGGCGTGGGGCATATATACTGGTGCGGGGTATTTTATATTGTGTATGTTGAAGGTGATGCCGTAAGCTACCGAATGCTTCTGTGTACTGAATGTCAACAGTCGTATGAAAGATGGCCGTATCCTGTTTCAGCCCCGACAAGGACTGAACTGAGTATGCAGCGTCACTAGAGCGCTGTTATGGAGGAGCCCGAGCCTCGTGGGCGCTGTGTCACACTGCAGGCCGCAGACTCGACTGAGCTACCTTGGAGGAGCACCGAGCCCGCCGTCCTGCTACCTACCAACCCCTAGACTCTTCAAACGTCCGGCGCAGACAATGCCGTCTTTTATGGTAAGTGATGAAGATGACCCCGATGCTGAAATGATGGCAGCTAGTGTGATACACGTCACCTGGGCACCTCATGGGGCGTATTATTTAGCTTTCACCGAGATCACTTCGCTAAATTTCAAAGGGTCAGAGGTCACGAGGGCACCTATGATGACGGGCAGGGGTGGAGGGCATAACAGCTATGGGGTGCAATGACGAAACTTTATCGCCTGTAAATTTGGTAACATGATTCGCTTGCAAGCAGAATAAGCGTTTAATCGGAGGTGGTATGCTATGGTTAGTTTCGCACAATATTGCTATTATTACTTATTCTGCTGTGGTCGGCGGTAAGAACATACTGCGCTCTTGTTTTGCTTACTATAAAAATGCAGTTGTTTATATTTGATTCAGCATTCAGCCAAAATCAGGTGAAATTGAGTGTACAGATTTGACATCAGCAGCATTTTGAATAATTCAAAGCACTTGCAATTCCTTAGATATCATGCATATTGCATATTAATATTAAATTGTATAGCAATTGGACAAGCATCGTTTTATTTAGGATTTGGAGTCAGGGAACTGCAAAGCAGGCTAGGATCATTGATAGTTGTCATTTACTACAGGACCAAGTCACAAAAACGTATATACCTATATACCTAGTGCTTATTTTTAACAGCAAAACCCTCTTGTGAAAGCACTCTACTTTGACGTGCTAGTACAGATTGCTTTAGCACAGATTGCTTCTAACTAACTATGCCCGGCTCTCTGTGTCGTCATTCGTCAGCCTTGAATTTAGCTCCGAAGTGTAGATCCATGATTCATTCGTGGTCTTACGTGTAGGTATTTCGTGGAACCATTAATTGCAACGGCCAATAATTGCATAATGTTTCCGGTCACTAGTCCATGTAAATGTAAAATCTAGATGCAAATATCTACTCGTTATGTTCACACCAATTGCATGCTTTGATAGCCGAACCCGATAGCCATCTGAAAATTGATTCGGTTTTCCCGACTGATGGCGAAACTGTGCGCGGACAGATCTCATACGGATCGCATCTGGTGCGGATCATGCGAGCCTCGTGGCGCACGCCAGGTCGTGGTCACTACGACCTCCCAATCCAGCCCTAAAACGGCGCCCGAATAGCCAGTAAAGCGTGGTTACACCAGTTCAACGGGTAATGATCCATCCCACGCGGGAGAAAATACAGCTGGCTGAATTGCCGGAGTATCGCACCACGGGAGGTGGCCCAGAGAGGTGATAATTAAGGTTTCTGGAGTGGAGGCAGACCTCACATCGCGGCCTCCTTCCTACAAGTGTCCGGAGAAGTGGTTACGTGAGAAATGGTAACGGGATACCGCCGAATTATCATGTGCTCATGCATGCTTATCTTATGGAGTCTCGGCAGATTATGCTTGACATTGCTGTTATTTGTCAGGGCGATTCATATTTTAGCTTTATGTTATGAGAATGGGGCTGTCTTGGAGCGAGGCTAGCTTGTCTTTGTGTCAGTTCATCACTTTCAAACCAACGAGAAAGATGATATGACAATGATTTTCTAACGCTAGACGATTTTATTGCCGTGTTAACCCTCGCATGTGTGCGGCGTTTGCCAGCTTCTAATGTGTAGGGGGGTCGGTTGGACCCCCCCCCCCCTTGCCGTTTGGCCCCTGATCGAGCTAGAGCTTCGCGGAAAAAACGAGCGTGTTGCCCGTGACGAGAGGAAGCCGATGATACCCAATTTTAAGGTCCTAGGTCATTGGTTGACCTTCCAGGTCAGGTCAATGACCCAAAGTCGGGAAAATCGGGACCTGTTAGAAAGTCGTAAAGTGTGGCTGCTAAGGGGTTTTTCGGGGTGCTGATCACGAATATCGTGTTAGTTTTGATCACAGATGATGTCTTGAAGCATTTAGACCAGGTCGGGTCAGGTCAGGTCAGGTCAACCAGTAGGCGTCGTGACGGGTATTCGTAGTACGTGTCAACCGCCTCTGACAGCTTCGTAACATGTTACGAAGTCACCAAAACTACTTCGTAAATGTTCAAATGGTTGCTAAATTCGAATTCAGCTCCAAAAACTAGCCTAGAAACATGTAAAACTCGAAAAAGTGACCCGAGGTCACCCGAGGTCACCAAAGGTCAATGACCTGACCTGACCTTCAGGTGACCTTGACACACACGGGAGTAACATCAAATCACATGTTTGAACGTTTGAAACCACGAAAAGCTTGCAAACACGCGGCTAGTGCGAGCCGACATACGCGAAATCGCGATTCCGGCCAAACATGGTCTCGGAAAAGAGGTCACAGGTCAAAGGTCATTTGGGTCAGGGTCATGAAATTTTCAGGGTAGGTGTAAAATTGATCAATGCGAGGGTACTGAAAGTTTCGTCGCGATCGGCCGCTTTTTACGCGAGTTATTCGCGAAAAACCATGGGGGGGTCCATCCGACACCCCCCCCCTACACATGCGAGGGTTAACATCATGTTTTCCCAACACTTTTTTGTAAGAGGTCATTATCTGATTTTTGCAGACCGCTAATGCATTCTGGTCCATTGAAAGACGCCAATCACGATCGGCTGTTACGGTTAAAGCTTAGAATCTCAGCTCACGAATTGAATTACTCGTTTCCTGTAGTGGCAATGTAACGGCTGAAAAAAGTCACTGTAGCTAACCGAGACAGCTATTTTTACGGAAAAGCTCCTTTCAGTCGCGAAGTTTTCCCACTTTGCTGAGGCTGGCGGATTCATTAACCTTGAATGGATGCACAAGTGACTAGCACGTGCGCTTCTCGTGCGATTCGGAACGACTGATGCGATTCACAAACCAAAGTTAGTTGCCACTTACAATACTAATGCTCATTGCTCATTAGTAAACACGTGAGAGAGGCACGAAAACCGGCGTCAATGAATGCTGATGCAATCAGCGATATCATTTGAAATACAATTCAAGTAATAAAAAAGTGTTTTTATTTAGATGCCATGTCCTCAGGCTTTAATGTGTAGATCGAAAGCTCTTCCAATGGATAGCCTGTTGCCATCATTGCATTTAAAATATCTGCCCGTTTTATGGTTGATTCTCTCGTTGTAGTGAGCTCGGTCAACTTTACAAGCAGAACCACCCGGATGTAATCGGTGAGCAGACTGTACTCGATGTAAGCTGGGCGGGCTGGGTGAGCTCTCTGGGGTGGATGTCTCGGTGAGCAGGCTGGCTGGGCTATCTCTGTGAACTGGGCGAGCCCTGTAAGCTGAGGGAGCTGTGTGAGCTCTGTGAGCTCAGTGAGAGCTGGGTGAGCTCAGTGCTGCACAGCTGGTCGATCTCACAGACCGCCCCCTGTCGTGGACCCGTCGGCGGCCCGTCGGTGGCGGACAGGGACACCGCGGGGGTGCGCGCTGTGGGTGTCTCACTGTCCTCGCAACTCAGAGCAACGGCCGCCTCTCCGCGCCACCCGGCGCCTCCGGTGCGCCACCGAACGTCGCCGCTGCGCCGAGGAGCGTCGGGCGCTCCTGAGGGCCGCGCTTTTGTTGCAGAGCACAGTTTATGGCGGCGACCGGAGCAGGGTGGGACCGGCAGTCGCGGCCTGGTATGACACAGGAGAGGTCCGCTTTGACGGCGTTTTGATGGGCTGTTACGGCCTGTCCGACGTCGTAAAGAGTCGAGGGGACGGGGGTCCGACGGCCGCGCAGCACAGGAGCGACCGGAGAGAACGGGCACAGACAAACACAGGTGCCCCGGTCGTACATATGCACGTGGTATGTCGACCGTGCCACCCGCAGCTCCGAGCCTGTGAGGCAGGCTGCTGCAGCTTTTTTTAGTTGGGATGTTGGCATTTGCATGCGACGCAGAAGGCTTATCATAAGAAGTATGATTGAGCTGTTTGCGGTGCTCTAGCCATAGCTCAGGATCCCAACTCATGCAGCTATGACTGGTTCGGCCATCACCGAGACGGGCTCCAGTTGTGGTATCATAAATCAGTGTCATTTCTGATCCGCTGTCTTCATATCGAGCGGAATGGACTGCGCAGATCATGCGTCCGTTGAACATCCAGCAGCATTCAGCCTTTGAATGGGAAGGAAGCCCAAATCGTCACCGACGATTTGGGCACTAGCATTAATCTAGCCACGCTCAGCATGTCGGCGGCAGTCAAACAAAGGAGCCCAAAATTTCCAGACTTAGATATGGGTTGATGAACGAAACTGAACATGAACGATTGTTGCATTTGCATCAAACATCCGCTACCGGCTTTTTGTTTACAAATTGATCACTTTCATGCATTTATTCTCGCACTCATCTCTAAAGTGCACCCACAAGTCTTTTCACTCATCAGACTCCCCGAAACGGCACGCTGTTTTAATGTGCCGGTCCTGCGACGACTGCGGGCACACTGGGGAGTTCAAAAACTTGTCACCGCGCTCGGCCCGGCGTGTTCAGGTCTCGGTCAGCGCCGCTGGTCGCGGACGTTGTCCGGTGACCGCCGATACCATCTCCTGTTCGGCGGTGCGGTGGCAGTTGTTTCGTGGTCAGGTCGTGGTGACAACGGTCGTCGACGACGCACGATTCGCACCCGGCGCCGAGCGGGAGTCGAGCTCAAATTAGAGTCTAGTCTGGCAAAATGGGCTCTGGTTGAACCATTATAATTCGGCCATGGAGGACGGAGGGGCTCTGCCTCTGACTGAACGGATCGAGCACGGATCGCTTTGTTTCGGTCGAGTGGGCTAGCATGGTGGGGTATAAATGGTGGGGCCGGCATTAGCATGTAGGACACACTGCTCAGTCTTGGATAAGCAGAACTCTATTCTGACTGAGCTAAATGGTTAGTTCGCATTAACCGAATAAGGACTAGGACGTAATAGCCTAATGTTCCAGTGGAATGTCCTGAATAAATTGTCAATTGGACTGATCTAGAAGGACTCGAGTCTTGACACCTGGATGCCGCTCACCAGTCCCCCTCCTGCAGGACGGGGTGGCGGTGCACCGCACCAGGACTGCACAGTGCACACTGCACACGCATCGTCACCGTCCCGGATGGTCCGCGGGAGCCATTACCGACGATGACAGAAACGTTTCGGGGTGCCGGGCTGGGGACACCGCGGCACGGTCTTCCGGTATATGGGGGAACAGAAAGGGTTCGATGATTTTTGCTATACTCCCATTAGGGGTGGCCACTCTAGTCATCATGCTGCTTTCGTAGTTTCTTTGTGAGATTCACGTTCGGATATTTGCAAGTGCGAAGTACGTTTTGCAAACTTCTTAAGCCCACTCAGTGGAAGCTATGAAAAGATGTGTTGAGACTTCGGCAGTGAATTTGATGAATGGCTTGCTTGTTCTTTTCTTCGAATTTTGCATGGCCATCAGATACTGCTCACCATGGCCCGACTGCAGAGTGCAGATAATGTGATGACCTTTTCCATAACGATAATGGATACGAGGTTGGTGTGAATGACACTTGGTATCGGATGTCTGTGCTCACCGAGGGTGACTGTCCGCTCCCCGCGGTTCATTTACCTGAGCCGAGGGTGCGACCTTTACTGATCCACCGGGACGATGAAACCGGGAGTATCTACTAGGTTTCGATGACACCGGTATCGGATATCTTCCACTTGACCGAAGACGTCCGCAGTCACACCCGGGGGTCATTTGCCCGGAGTGGGGGCGGCCCGGACGCCTCCGGTGAAACGCGTCGGGCCACTGGAGAGACCGCTGGCTTCACGCACGACTTCCGGCAGTTTCCCCGGGCCGTGAAATTGGCGACAGTGCGGCGCTCACACCGCTCGCGCTGCAGCCTTTCCGCACCACCGGCTGACCTGCAACGTTGCATTTTGTGCCGACCGGCGGGCGGAAGCGACACCGACCGACGCGCGGCTGCCTGTCCTGGCTGCAACGTCGAGTGTTGCACCGGTGCTCTTGTCATGATCAGCTTCCTGACCGGTGCTGGCTGACTGGAGCCGCTAACGGGCCGAGTCGACGCACGACTGAAACGACGGGGCCGTCGCCGAATTTCACACCGACGAGCCACCGACCTGTCCGGCCAGGTGTCGAAATTCACGCCGCCAGGCACGCGCGGGGACTTTCCGACAGTGACAGGCTGCATGTGGGACTGGTAAGCAGTTGTTGCTTTACTTGACTTACACATCGATATTGCATAGACGTATCGCGTAAGCGACTGTGTAGTACACTTGGCGTTATGCAAGAGACTCAACAAGCCAAGCCGAAATCAACAAGCCAGCACTCTGAAGAGTGCTGGCTTGTTGATTTCGGAGTGCTTAAACTTGCTAAACAACTTCACCTGTGTCCGTCTCCGGCACGTGCAGTGGCGGTCCGGCATGTCCTGTCACTGATCGCCAGCACTCTTCAGAGTTTCGAGACACGGATCTGTCACATCCGTGTCTGCCCTCTCGGCCTTCGTGGCCTGTCTCCTCTTGGCCTCCATGGCCGGATCTAGGTACAGGCAGGTGGTGCGGTGAATTTCGCTCATGAGAGACGTTAGAGAAGACCATAAGCGCTTCGGGATTGTGTCTGCCGACTATCATGTACAGCGTGGACATGATTGGGTAACAAAAAAAAAAAAACGCATAGCAAAGTAAATAGCACAATCCATAAAAGTGAAGCATGGTAAGCAAGTACTGTTTACGAGTCATATAAGCATCTGGATAGGGTAGGTGAATGTGACGTCACATGAACTTTTGGTTCACCCTTTTCCAGGATTTACTTCCGTGCCTTGTGATACGGGCTCGTTAGTGAAGCGTTGCTACTTTTTGTTCATGTTTTATTCACTAAGCTAGATAATGTGCAAACGTGAGTTAATTAAGAACGTAGTGGCCGGTGTTGGGGCCTCATGTACAAAAACTGTGGTTCAATCAGCAGCACGTTGCATGCCGGTCGATGTTAATAAACTCGGATATCCTCAACTGCCCTATAATATCTAACCCAGAATGGTAACGAAGAACCAGAAGCGTGGAAATGAATTGTCGTGGTTTTAATAAATGTTTACTTTTTATTATTTAGTCCTATAATAAGGACATGCCCTTTGAACAAACATGTTTTCCGTAAGCACAAAATCTTTGACGTATTTGTGCTGATAATTATTTGATTGACCCAAAATAATATTGTCTATTCACGACGCTTGTTTTGCTGTAAAATGAAATGAAATGAAAAGCCACGTCAAAAATATAAGCAGGCATATCTTATTTCTTCTTACGGATGCATGCATGTTGACAGTTCCACTCATACATCAAACTCGAGAAGTGTTAAGCATGTATTAATGGATCGTAAAATGCTCCATTGGCATACTACCCACGACATCGTTCTGCGCTGTGGTCAAATGGTAACCGTTGGATCTCTGGCATTGATCAGATGGTAAATCTCGCTTAGGATTATGTCGGCAAATATAACGTCTCGCTGAGGTCTGATAGTGGATCTTTCCATACGGGTTTCTCTACACATTAGTCCTACCATCCACCCGTGACAATAAAAAATCAAATTATGGGACATTCACGAGTTCAATGACTGTTTCTTCTCGTTGTTGTTTTTATTACGTCTGTGCAATGCCCAATGTTCACAGATCCCCTAATTCCCAATTACATGAGGTATCTCTTGGTATAACAAGGATTGTCCATTTATCCGTTCATCCAGTCACCCATCCGTCCGTGTATCCGTCTATCTTCGTCCGTATATATTTATCCTTGCATTTGTCTATCCATCCGTCGCTGTTCATCCATTCCCATTTATCCTTATGTTCGTCCGTCCGTCCGTCCGTCCGTCCGTCCGTCCGTCCGTCCGTCCGTCCGTCCGTCCGTCCGTCCGTCCGTCCGTCCGTCCGTCCGTTCGTCCGTCCGTCTATCCGTTTATCCGTCCATCCGTACATCCATCCATCCATCCATCCTTCCATCCTTCCATCCTTCCATCCTTCCATCCATCCGTCCCTCCATCTGTAAGTGCGGCGCTCACCCCGGTCAGGGCGTGACCCACTCTGAGCCGGTCCGCTGAGACGGCCCTGACGCTCTCCCGTCTCCCGGCTGCTCGCCGGCCGTTCATGAGACTGCACCCGTTGCATAATGAAGCTCCAGGATACGCGCCTGGCCTGCTGAACTGTGGCAGCCTTGAAGCCCGGAAGCCGAGCAGGGGTTGTCCCCGGATCCCGGACCCCGGATTTGGCGAGCGGTTCGGGGCTGATCGCCTCGCTTAGCGTACGGCAGTGCAGTCAGTTGGATACGGGACATTGGGGAGAGACATGGGTCTCGAAGGGTTTACTCTGTACGATAGGGGAAGTCAAGGGGTGCGCGAGAGTTCAAAGGCGGTTTTGTTCGTGCCTGCGTGCGAGTGTTCGCGGTTTCTTTGTGAGACTACGCAGCAAGAACGGCGACTTGAAATGGAGTGGTTGAAATGCGCTGAAAGTCGCCAGGAAAGCCGTAAAAGGTAAGCTGGAGTAGCTGTTGAATGCATTGCAGTGCATGCTAATGTCTGTGGTCTGTCTTTGTAAATTGGTGATCATAGAAGCTAAGTTGTGAATTAGGGGTAACGACTCTTGACTGGCAAAAGATAAATCACACATCGAATCGGTAGTCACTTTATCAATGCATATTTCCTCAAACAATTGTCATTAGATTTTAGGGTCCTTATCGATTGCTTCTTGCCTGCATCGATCATCAGTTTCTACGCCAGTCGGCAGAGCAGCCGAGTGTGCCCGCTCCGACCTCGTCCCGCCTGATCGTTAAACTCGCGGCAGACGGCAGAATTTAGTGGCGAAAGTTCTGTGCACCCGCGATGGACACTAACAGGCCACTCCTCCCAGCAAACATCGGTAGTCTCAGAGCTCTGGCGAGTGGACTCTGTGCTACAGACCATGGTGGGCTATTACCGAAATTACTGCAAGATGTAAGGCAAATAAAAGACTGTTGTTTTTCAAAAGAGAATATTACCTAAATTCAGTAATTTCTTACATTACACGTCAATAATCAACTTCGATGAAACAGATGGTCCTAAGCACTGAAAAAGTTTTTTTTTTCTGAGAGAAAAGCCTCTTAGCTCCAAAAGGAAGTTTTGTGTTGTGATTTTAATGACTGCCGAATGCAATGACCTCTCTATACTGCCATAGTTTGATAGTTCTGTCATTAGAATGGTTACCCCGCGTCACACTCGTTCGTACAGGGGTGCGAATTAAAGATATGTATTTAATTAAACTCTTATATTTGTGTTATGAGGTTATCGGTGGAGCCAACAAATAAATATTTGTTGGAGCTGCGATAAATGAAATTTGTTTGTTGGCTCCACCGATAACCTCATAACACAAAGATGTCCTTACATAATCAGCAGTTCACTTTTATAGTGTCCTCGCCTTTTTCGGGATTCATTAATTGTGCTCATTGATGTCGTATTCTAATTTCATTCAAACAGCTTTGAAAATGTAAACAAGCTGGTAGTTTCATTACCACGCGCAGTGGAAAGGGGAGGGGACGAATTTCGCCCACCCCTCCTGTTTTTCGCAAATATCTAATGCCGTAATCATTCTGTGAACGTCAATTGCTAGTGCGTGCCTAACATTTAATAGCGCATCTTGCCGTCAAAGCAATAAGTAAATCGGTCCACATTTTTTTTTTGTGATGGGTGTTCAGTCAAAAATCCCGCCAGTGCGGGGGCGCAGAATCCGGTGCCGGCCGATTCTCGCTGCCGGCGCCGGACGATTACGTCTTTGCATTACGCTGCTTACCGCTGCTAATAATCGATTCGCGTCAAGACCTCTGTGAACACATAGAAATGTACATAGAAATGTAATGTAAATGACCTTTTAAGTTCAAATTCGACGCGTCTCGATGAGAGGATCACGGTGCCGGCAAAACAAGTGTCGTGACACTTTTGAGTTGTAAGTTATTGTTAGCAAACACTTTCGGTAAAAACATTACAACCTAAATTCCGTTTAGAGTATTTGTCCTAAGAAGAAAGTTTACGGTTAATTTTTGGTCAAAGCCTCATTATTTTTTACTCTTTTTTTTCAAATGTTGCCTGCCGCGTGTCGCTACGTGGCCTAGCAGCCGAGTTAGACGGGGGGGGGGGGGGGTCAAACACTCCATGCCCGGCGCACCCCTCGCGCCGACCACCGAGCACTGAGTATAGGTGCGGGCTCAGACGGGAATGGTGAACGACGTAACTGCTTTCTTCTGGTGAAAAAAGGAATTAGAATTGTCGATTGATACATGCAAATGCTTTAGCAATGAAAGTTTTTCTTTATTTTACTCTTTGACCATTTTATTAATAACGCAACGTTAAAATATCGCAGACGCCGCGTTTTTCCAAGCCCATTGTCAGTTTGGCTCGTTTCAAACACGTACTGTAAACAGACGCTCTGCCATAAAACTTATGCTTTATGTTGTGCTGACATAAACGGGGGCAACATTCCCTTTTGAGGAAAGGAATCCTTCACTCCATCATGCGTGCAATGTCTGGTCACCTTATCATAAATAGTGGCCATAAAACCTTGATGCTTACGAAATCCGGGTTTGCTCTCGGTGACTTATGCAAATTTTATGACACCTGTATATGCAGCCACATGAAACCCAAATTGGAGCAGCATACAGCTGTATATGCAAATTGTTCTGCTACATCTTTGAGACTTGAAGAGTGACCACAGGAAATATTCAATGGAATAGGTGGAATATTGTTACATGAACTTCATTAACAACTGTTTATTGGCGCAGAAAGTAAAATTTTTCAATAGTTCCTGTATCTGAGGAGGCCGTTAAATCATGATTATGATGAGCGGATAAAAAAATGTTTGACGCAACGTTTGCTATCTGGATCCTTGCTATGATTCCCTGTGATTGTGGTCTTCTTCACGGTATCTAAATGCTCGAAATTTTCGATAGCATAGTTGTAGCTGACTGAATTGTATTCGTGGACGGTTTTCGGCTCCTTTATTTGCTTTTATTGGTCGATTACTTACTAAAATAGTACTTAATAGTGTAATTATATTTTTATGAATAGTAACGATGATTTCAAATAGGCAACGAGACGTGCACCTCGTGTTTTAACCAGCAACCACCTAGGGGAGTCGGATCCGGTCCCTTCTGTTTGTCCTTGAATTAGTCATAAACCGTTTAAGCTAGCAAACGTGGCTGAAACGTGGAATATGTACCTTTCTTTACATCAATCTGACGATTGTTGTTAAAGTTGCATGCAATATGATAAAAAATCATTTTTAGGTATACCCATTTTACTGACCCATCTACACGACATTTCTCGTCACAAAAAGGTGCATGTTCGAAACATCGCCAAAAATCGAGCGTACGTACAAGCAAAATGCAAATCAAAGACGTCAAAAGACGCACAAACATTAGTTCTCCAAATGGCTAACACCGAGTTTCCAAAACCTGTTTTGTTCACCCCTAAAATGAAAAACTTACTTCTTGACCTGCGTCTTGAGATCAACACTTTAACAATGAGAAAAAAAGCGGAATAAATGTTTGATATAACTTTTGATGTTGAAATGTTTGATGAATAAATGTTTTGGGACGCAAGGTATGACCCCCTCCCTCCCTCGCAATTGGCTCCTACTGCACTTAAAAACACGAAATTTGCAGGGTAGGTAGACTTGCGGAAAATTTCACCCTGTACAAATTTGATGGATAGTTGGTTCAATATTTCGGGGAGCTTGTGAAGAAAGGTTAAAAAGGCAAAATTTTTGCTAAAACTGGTCAATTTTTGTTGCTTTTAACTTTTGCTTTTTTAAAGCATCAAGCAAAAAGCACCAATGATCTCAGCACGCCAACGCGCTTCGAATGCTTTATTATTTTACTTAATTGAGGGAACTTTAAAAGTTCGTTAAAGTTCATCTAGATTAATAGTTAAGTTATTTAATTCATACAAATGCTTCACTTTGCATATCATTCGATTCGGTTGATTAAGAGGAGTACAATGATATCCTTTTTGAAGCTCTATCTTTCATGTGTGCCAGGTTATCAGCAAAAACGTTGTCTGACTCATTTGACCTCAGTCGACCCGGCCTTAGCGTTCTTGCACCAAAGAAACACAAAATTAGTCTTGTGTTGGTATATGTTGGAATTGTGGCACAAAAACGATGAAATGGAGTGAAAAGTTCCAATATTTTTACAATTAGAACCATTTGGTTGAAGTTTGAACATAAAATATACTTATTCTGAGTGTTGCGATACACATGACCTCTAGATGACCTGAAGTTGACGAAATTTCAAAACCAGAATAATATCTCATTCAATGAGCTAACAACAATAGCAAGTTTTTGTTACTTTAATCAGCTAAAAAAAAATGGAATGAGAACAAAATAAAGATCATTTAAGTGTTATTAATGACGTTGTACCCATTTTTTCCTAGTGACCTTTCCTGAGGTCACTGCGATTTGAAATTTGCAGGACATGTGTCAAATAGATGCCAAATAGAGTGTGCTAAACTTTATGGCGCTGTATGCTCCCGCTTTTACGCTGTGTAAGACTTGGTTACTTGGCTGATAGTTATTCTAGGTAATGCCGCTACATCATTCCAATTTTGCACCGACTGTGAACCAGCTTTGTGATCTGGTGATTTGACCTGAAGTGACTGTGACTTGAAATATAAGGAAATGTGTCAGAATGATGTCCCATAGCTTATGCCAATTTTAGCGATGCTACGTGCGGGCATTTTTACGTTATTTGCGAAAAATTGTTGTTGTTGAAAGTTGCTAGGCTGGCGAGGGTTAAATGTGTCCGAGTTACCATCAGAATCGCTCCGAGATGAGTATTCTTTTAGAGTTTAGCGAGTGTTCTACGCAAAATCATATGTTTCGTGGACTCCCTGAAACACATGAAAAAAGGATTTGAATTCGGACAAGATTTTGACAACTTCTTTTCCTCAGTGTTATAGTGCAGACACATGAGAACATTAAGATTGCAAAGTATCGTTGTGATGCCGATAGTAGGACATGAGCAAATTGCAAAAGTTTGGTGGTCATGTGTTGGGCAGTCGCTGAGTCCCGCTGCTATATTATCAAACGTCTTGAAATGAACCCTTCGCTTATACCCTTCGCTTATAGGCGGATATGTTTTTGCGCTGTCACACAGCAAGACATACCTTATATCAGTCAGAATTTTGCTTTTGTAGATGCAGGTACCTTACTGATACAAGACGTAAGCTATTCAGTACCTGCTTTCAATAGCGAGTGCCGGTTCGGCTCGAACTGGGCTGACCTGTGGATCGGTTTGGAAGCGGACAAGGCAGTTTTAGCTCGCATGGGCTGATTGCAATCTTGCTAGAGGATTACCGTGCTGCTTGCTTTTGTGGACATCTGAAATACCAAAAATACCAGATATCATACCAAAGGTAATAATTAGAGATTGATATGGGAGGCATACCTATAGGATAAAATGATCGCGCGGTTATCATGGTAAGGTTGAAAGTGAGCACTGAATTTATCCCACATAAAAAGAGACCATGCCTCAAATAATTACTTCATCACCCATAAATAAACCGTTGTTTCAATAGGCTCATTGCAATGACCCACTAACCAGGGCACATTTGCACTGAAACCCTTGCCTCATGCATCTCGCAGTGCCATAAATCACGACTGGGTGTACGTTCTCGCCCCAAATTATCGTCGTGGCTCAATTCTGGCCGACTGCTCATTATTCCGCTCGACTCAAAACTCGATCATCGCCACTGGGCTGACCCAGTCCGCCTTTTCCCATGAGGATAGCCGCTCTCGCTACGGCGGCTCCATTCTTTTTCGGCCGTCGCGCGCCGTCCACCAATCAGCGCTCTCGCTGCCGGGCGTGGACCAATGAGCGGTGAGCGGGCCGTCGGGTCCGGCTGCCGGCCCGTGGGCCGACTGGTGGTCGCTGGTCACTCGACGGTTTAGGACGGCTGTGGGCGTTGGTGGCGGCGGCGTGGACTCTGTGACATCTGAGGTACGGAGGGCCCTCTGAAACCACGGAGCTGGACAGTCGGGAGAGGACCGCCGTCCAGCGGTGGACAGTGCGAGGTGGACTTTGGTGGACGGTGGACGCAGTGCGGGACAGTGGACGAGGATTGTGGAGTGGAAACACGGGAGTGACGTGGGAAGGTGACATTTTGTGACGACGAACTGGAGCTTTAACCATGGATTATCATATCAAAGGTGAGCACGAATTGCAACCGTCGGCAGTAAACCTGGCATTTCAAGCTGACAGGGATTGTGTCTGTGGCTCAGCAACATTGTTATCATTGCGGGGATCTCAGGCGTCGTGAGACCCCGTGCGAGGGGGCAGCATAGGGCGCCTGTGTCGGCCGACCGACGCCGCCCACACGGACAAGGTCAGACGCGGCCAGTTGCAGTCACAGTGGGTCAAGGCTCGGGTGTCGTGCCAAACGGCCATTCATCTGCGATACGGCATCCGTTCGCGCCGAGCGCGATAGCCATCTGTCAAACTACGCTGGCCAGTAATTAATTGGTATTTGTAAGTCAAGTGAATGGACATTCAATGGCTCGTGTATTGCAGCTGTTGAGGCCAGCAGGATGAAAACATTTTAGTTTACAATAACGCAAATGGCGAACGAAGCAACGAAATTTGGAGCACCTATGCACGCTGAGTTCGGATTGCGTATTGCGAACGGTAATGTCTGCGATAACTGAGACTACCAAAGAGCAAACGATGGACATTCGACGGTCTGTGAATGGACATTGGACATTCTGCTAGTGCATAATGTCTCTTTGCAGCTAAGTCGGTGACCTCTGCTAGGCTGGAACAACTGACCGCGGCGGCTGAAACTGCCCCGTCGTCTCCGCTGCAGCGGCGCAGTTTTCCACTCGCAGACGCCATGCGGGCCAATGCAGTGGAGTCCGTAGTCCGTACCCTCCATCTAGGATAATGCACTGATACGCATCAAATGGCAATGCCGATGTACCGTTCCGCGGTGCGCTGAGCCCAAGGAACTGCGGCTGGCAATGTTCGGAGCATTCGTATGCTGCAAGACAGATGACATAACCGCCGCGCTGGTCGCAGAGGGAAGGTTATGAGTGCTGCAAGTTTTCACCGGCTTGGAGATCCCGGAATATTTGGCGAGCATGACAGATGTTCCTATCATTTTGAGCACAATGCAACGTACTGCAAGTTCCGCGGTGCATGCTCAACATGGAGTTATACGACTGTCCGTCTGCCCCGCCTGCGCATAGACAAAAGCATACAATGACAATAATGCAAAGAGCGGACCTTGAGGACTGCCGTTCATACAAAGACTGACTGGTTGAACTGTTATCTGTCATACAGTCCTGCAAACAATGCGCTCTGTCTGTCCTCATTGTTCGCCTCTGTTGAAAACTGTCGCACAGCAAAATTGGCCTCAGGACTGCTGAGCATGCGGGCGTTTTGCGCTGTCAGTATGTGTGAGATTGTTCACACCGCCTTAGACCGCCCGGTCGGCGACGTCCTAAACCTGACGGTCCTCTTTTGTGTGACCGACGCGTGGAACATTCAGACGAATGTGTTTTCACATAGTGCAGTGATTTTGATGGCCCTCCTGTGCCCGCGAGTGATAACACTTATCACGCGTTATTGCAGTTGTCGTGGCGATGAAAAGAACAAGTGAATCGGGTGGATAAATAGAATCCGTCGCGAGAATGAAGTGAAGCAATTAATAAAATGAAATATTGCTCACATTTTCGCTGCAAGTTGTGGGCTCGTAAAAATTATGGTCGGTGGGCGGGAAAATGAGGGCAATTCACTCAGTTTACGCAAATCTGCACTCTTGTTATAGCCCCATGAAACGTAAAACTGATTACCTTCACCTCAAGACGGCTCACGTCTAACGTATTCAAACTATCTTTATCACCACCACTATCCCTCTTATGGGATACTATCAGATGACCACAAACACTGCTGGCCGTTATGTCTACTCTAAGCCTTCATCCTGCCGGCTCCTGCCGTACAGACCTCCCGTGTGAGAGCTACGGCGAGCTCCCGGGAGTCCGCTTCTACCGGTGTCGCGGCGGAATCAAGTGGCCGGCGGGTTGTGACCCCGGTACGTGAGGAATACTAAGCAGCCGGTGGGGCGCGTGACGACCCACTGCGAGGTTCTCACACTGCCCTCTGATGTCTCAGCCACCCTGAACGTGCGTGATGAAGACAACGGTGGGGGCACTAACTGTCCGGACACGCTCTCTGGAGTCTTGGGGGTTCTACAAAATACGTTGGGAATGGGATGCAGCTGGTATTGCATTGTTACGTTCTGAAAGAACAGACGTGTAGCTTTGTGGTTATACATCTACAGATAATCAGGCATATGGCCAGGTGATACAACAAAATAGACTGATGCAATTTTGCTATATTTCGTGGAAACCAGCACTTTCTCTGAAACAGGTCGAACTCGAAAATGGATGTCATTGAGCGCATTTATGGCCTTGCGAATTATCTGGTTTAGATAACACCAATACCATGTTTAACTTAGCTTGTCTTAAGCCCATTTTAACGTCTTTTTGGTTGCATATCATTGCATCGACTAACGCTTGTTATGTGTTCATTTATCACCTCCCAATATCGTGTGCTATTGTATTAGTTATGCATTTAACTGAAAGTAAATACATCCCTGGAATGTGCTAACTGTTAATGTTTTAATTTCGTGGCTGGATTTACTTTTCTTTAATCGTTCGATATCGCTTTGACAGTCACATATCTTCGATCTTTGGCTCAGGAAAGAATGTAATTTTATTGTGGAATTTGATAAGAACTAAGCGCTTTTATAAGATATTTAGTACAATGTCTTGTATGTTATCGTTTTACATGCACATTAGCGACCCTTTAACTAAATATCCTATCCATTGTCTCCAATTATTCAACTCAAAATATCTTCTATTCAATCTGGACACACAACATATAATTAGACATTGTTGTATCTCACAACTCAGGACATGTATAACGTCATTGATGGTGGCGATTCCGTGGCGATTCTATTGTTATTTCCGTCACTGTAGCGTCAGGCCCTGTGTAGATGTAATCGACCGCGCCACGGGTCCGTGGTTCCTGCGTGGTCTGCAGTGACACTGACACGGTGCTTCACAGTCGAGGGAGGAGGCATGGTGGCCAGCACCGACATCGGCTTCCAGGAGACCTGGAACAGGTCACCGTGCAATACCGGCAATGGAGAGAGCATTGGGTGAGTAATGAGCATACAGAACGGTGCTGAGCCTGGGAGCGCTGAGGGAGGGTGTGATGCCATGCGACTCCCTGGAGGTTTCTACGGGTTGCAGTTTAGTAAATCTACCGTATTTTTATGTCTACCAGAATTTATAACATTACATGGCATAGCTACCATTTAATGCTCTCAAATCTTCAGATTTAATAATAATTGTTGAGCTGTTCGATAGGCGTTATCACAAGTGTATTCGCGGCCATTGGGGCGACGTAAGAAAAGAAGAAAACAACTGGCCCCAAGAACTTTAAATTATCATTTAGCATGCACGTTTTCCTTGATATGTAGAGAATTTACCACTAATTGTTAGAGAAAATTGCATTTAAAATCTTCCATTCATGCTTTTTTTCATCATTTGCACAGTATGTTCTTTTACTAAGCTAGAAACACTAATTAGAAATAGTTCCCGCATCATCAAGAACAATAGGGAAGGCTTGAAGTGAATACAATAATCTAAACGGTTTTGTAATCCATGTGAAGACACTTCTAAAATTGCCTGTAGAAATATTAAAGGCAAAAGTTCAACCTTTTCACAAGACTGATGGCTATAAACCTATTCAACGTGTGACAACTCAGCCGGTATTTCGTCGCCTACAGCCCAGCTTTCCCTAGTGACCGATAGAGGCGCTGCTATCGATGTCCGCCCGTGCCGCCTAACGTGTATTAGCTGTGTCATCAAATTTGTAAAAATAAGTTCATGCTAGGGCTGAAGGGCAAACAAGCCCCACGGCCCACATGCCAAGTGTTTCTGATGTATCCTTTCATCCTGTTAAGGCCTTTCTTCTTTCGTCTATGCAGAGCTCGAAATTTCCAGATGTCTCCGACAGGCATGGGGAGTCGGACTGTAGTTTGCATTGAACCTGCATTTCAGATTTAAGCAGCAGCGAATTCTTTGGGATCTTATGCTAGCATCTGGCATTGCAATGGAAGGGGAACCCCCCGTCGCGATGCAGGTAGCATAGACAAAAAGATATTTATTACAACCACATGTCAGTTGGGATATTTCACCCGCATATTGAGCTCTGAGCTCTCTGTCGGTCCCATCCACCAGATGGCTGACCTAATCCGCAACTGTGCGCGTCCCGGTATCGACTCGTCTGTCTCGTATATTGTCCCACCACTGTGTCAGTCTGTCGCTGTCCGATCGGACGCTGCACTTGTCAGATGTATGGCTGTCACTGATGTGTCGTATTAGACAGATTACATTGGACTACACCCGGTGCCGCGCCGGGTACAGGCGCCGGGGTACGGCGCTTGCCTTCAGAAAGGTGTTCAACAAGTGCAGAAACACGTGTATGAATGGATAAGCTGATGGTTCAGCAAGACAAAGATGCCTGCCTCTAATTCCCGCACAGTAATGAGCGCTGGAGAGCTGCAGTCATTCCGTGGAAGCATCATTGGTACGCGGTGTGAGACAACGCACCGTGCCAAACCGGTTCACATAACGACACGGTTATTGCTCATCTGTGTAAAATGAGACTCTCCACTACTAAAAAGAAACGATGAAATTTTAGCATTTAATCACAAAACTCCTAATAGGCGCGTGTCCGTTTTGGCAGAACCAGGGCGCGATTCATCAGCAACCGAGAGAAGTATGTCAACGCGTCAAAAATCGCGGCGTCACTTTTACATCCCACGGCCGGTCTAATCAGTCCAATCAATAGGTCTGCCTTGTTCCGTGAGAACTAACCCCGGACTGGCCAGACCAGTGCCGATGTGTCTACCGATTGGGGTACCACCGGTGAACCCCTGTCGACCGGTCATCCCAGCAGCAGGGATTTTTATCAACGTTTCTTGGTAGTGTTCGCGCTGTCATATTGATGATGATGATGATGACGTTGATGACCTCTGCGTTGACGTTGATGACGTTGACGCTGACGTTGATGATGAGACGTTGATGATGGGTGGTTGACGTTGGCGACGACGAGTTCGACGTTACCGTTGACCTAAAAACGTCTCCCTTGTTTCACAGCTACAAGTCGACAAAGGGTGCCAGCAAGTTGAGGCGCGACCTCATCAACAGCGAGGTGGCGATCCTGCGTGACCTGTTGCCACTGCCGGCCACCACCCGACAGCGCATGTCGCAGCTGCAGCTGATGGCGCTGGTGTGCGTGTACGTGCGGAAGGCCAACTACTTCCAGCAGGGTGAGTACGTCAGGTGTGTCTGTGTGTGTATTTGCCAAGACCAGCTATACTTCAATAGGATGAGTACGCAATGTTGGTATGTGCGTATGTGGGAGGGAGGGTTGTATGTGTGTGAAACATTGTGCCTGGTTGAGAAGGTTGCATTATAAAATGTGTCTGCCAATGATTCTGAGATACCTACAGGAAACTGCAACTTATAGTTATAAATATGTGAGCGGAAGCAATGAATGGTAAAAATTTTAGTTCCATGACCAATTCTCTAACGATTCATTTGTAAGAAGTATTTCTTTCTAAGAGCGATAAATGTTCTCAAATTTGCAGATGTCCTAATTATGCCAGTCTATCGCACTGGTTCAGATTATTCCTTGCAGTGCCTAACTCAATGCTAATTAAGTCACAAAATGTTCTCGCTGGTTTTGTTTCTGCACGGCGCAGCATATTTCATTTCCCACCGACTGGCAAATGTCAGAACCCTTACTTCCGGACTGGCCTTGTGATAATGTAGTAACTCAGTAGCTTTTTATCTGGCGGACATGATGTATTGATAAGGCGGCTCGGACAGGCTTAGCGTCTGCGGGCCAGATCAGGGTCTCACGTGAACTATGAATTGTCCGTGGGAAGCCGGGTAATAGCCCTGGGCTGGCCTCAGAGGTGAGACCTTTTTATCGGGCCGACTAAATCAATGCTCCGATCAGATAATGCCTCAACCATGAGAGTTTCGGTGATCTCCTTTGTCTTAGGAATGCATGTGGAAGGGTTAACGTGGAACACAATCTTGACGAGGTGTTTGAGAGTGATTAAAGACAGGTTCACGCCACGACGCTTGAGAAATCGGTGTTCTACAAGTACTAAGAGATGATGTATTATTGAACACAAACAATTCCTGGAGTTCCTCTCAAACAGCCAAATCGGATTTCTGACACCTCTGATTGGCGCTGGAACTGGCAGAAGCTATAAAAAGCGTCGTGTTTCTATGCTACACAAACCGGAGCGCAACTGTTGGCCATTACAGATAATTTCGGAACCGGATCCCTTCTGTACTCTGCGAACTTCTCAGTCGGTTCGCGGACCATACCATTAGCATCGCGACGGCCTTATATGTAGAACAAACCGGATTCGGTCTCATTACACATTCAGCTCACGCCTTCGATTGACAAAGATTGTCAATGCACCAGAGTAATCGCTACTGGCCAAGTTTTGTCCAAAGAGCAGATATGATCGCTAGGTCGTCCTCATGTACCCATTCGGCGATGCTGTACGGTGTAGAGCATGTCTACGGGTTGTTAAATCACTGTGTTACCGCCCTGTATAGCAGACAGAATGGCGCATAAAGTATGTCGAGTTTCGGCCCGTGCCACCTGCATGCAGTGTGGTTCACCTCGGCCGTCTGACCTCCTGAGCCCGACTGTGGTCGGACGAGGTTCTACCCTCCTCTACCTCCCACTGCACTGCGGAGAGGGCGAGTGCGTTGCCGAACTGCAATGCCAGCGTGCCGACCGAACCCGACGTGCATATCTCACATAGCGATCCGCCGGCCTGAGGCGGTGCTCTATCTGGGCGCGCATCGGCCGGAGCAGTGCGCCCGGAGCCACGTCCCGTCCCGCCCCGCCCGCCGCCGGGTCCGGGAGGCCGTGGGAGAATCGGACGAGCCGGGTTTTTCGAGCGGCACGCGGCCGGCGGTGGTTGAGATGTATGGACGGTGACCGGCCCCCTGCCCGGCACATGTCGGGTAGAGTGATTGGGACCAGACTTAGGTGAAAGGCCAGCTTGGTCACCGGCTGGTGGGTCGGTGTGGACGACGGAGGTCGCGGCTCATGGAGTAGGAACTAAATAGGAAGATTAAGTCAACTGTCGTCTTTGTTGCTCTGTGGGTCAGCAACGGCGGTGAATTCTCCAGGTTTAGTCTGTTTAACCATGGTCCTTTTTCTACTGTTAACCTCATTTTTTATATCATTCCAGCTATACTTTTATCCCACAAATCCCATCAATCATCACTTTATTATCAAATACCTAAAAGGCAAATGCTAGTGAATGGTACTTGCTAAGTGCAATGTAAGTACCCACCCACTACCGGTGAATGCCTAGACAAATACCTGGGCTGCATTTCTGGCATTAAATCTGAGTGAACCGCATAGAAGGACCATTGTCAGCCGACCTCATTGTATGCATCAGCCTCCGGTAAAGCATGCAAAGCTGGTGTCGCACTGCCGGCTAAAACGTCGAAACGGTCGGCCAGCCCGAGTGCACCTGCCCGAGTGGCGCTCCTGCCGCGCGCGCTTTGCATTGCTCCCGGATGCCGGCCAATGGCCCCCATGCCAACATTTGCGATACGGAGTTTACAGTGCCGGCGGATTGGAGGACGTTATGTCACCACCCGGTGGTCGGCACAGGCAGACAGGATCCGGGATGCAGCAATATGATGCATGTATTCACCGGCTCAAATCTATCGGCGCCGGGCCGGTTGCGGGTAGTATGATAATTTTCCGGAGAACGGTGGGGTTTTCCGCCACCGGCGGCGATGTGCCGACTGCCCCCGGGCGAATCGGCGACGGGCGATAGATCGGCCGGGAACCGGCGGTGAGCGATACATCACGGATGGCGAGTGTGCAACAGAAACAGAGATGGACGAGAGTTAGGAAGAATGTTCGATAAAGTTGTGTTGGATAAATTGAGAGTTGTGTAAGCGTTCACGGTAACCAACGAGGTATAATGGGATAGGAGATTTTATTTACTAAAAAATTATGTTAGCCAAGAACGTAAAACTTGAAGCTAAGCGGAATTGAAGAAAGTGAAGCAAAAGTTCCGTGGATGTCCCAATTTTACCATTTGGCATTTACAATGTTTGTCCAACACATAAACCTCCCGCCGACTACAAGAAGCTTTGGGTGCGTTTCACCAAAAACTGCTCAATCCAGTAGAAACCTGTCTGCTACGCGCGCCGCCTTCTTTCCCTGGTGACCGGACGGAGAAACTCTGTGCACCCGGAGATGTGCGGAATCGTCCGTCCGTCCGGCGGCGCCCGCGGACAATGAGCGCTCGATCAGGGGTGACGTGACTCCGACCCGTCGACGGTGACGGCGCCGGTGACGCCAGCCGTGCGGAGCCGACACTAAAGGCGGCCGATGACGGCCAGAGCGCCGGTGACGACCGCAAAATCGCCGCCACGCTCCACCGGCCCGCTGACAGGACACGGGAGACCGGGTCAGGTCGCGGTGACAGCGGCAGAGGTCTCCGATCAGCGTGCCGCCGGTGACGCACGACGGACTGCGTCGGCCGAGAGAGCTCCGTGAGATGGACTGTAATTATCGCCGCACTAACGCGCCGACGCACCGTGGGGACTTATGCCATCCTAGCACGCATTAAGTGGCAAGTTAAAGTATTTCGATTTCCACTTTTTTGTTATTCATTCCACGTAGAATTGTCCAGCGCATCCGAATCACACCTTAAATCGTCTGTAAAATGATTGTTTATGCCTAAAAAAACCTCTCAAAGTGTAGCTTCGTCCTGACCAGCGTCGTGCTACCTGCATACAGCGAAAAAGCACACTACAATAAAACGCCCTCTCACTCGTTTCCCTGAACAGCAGGTTATAGTTGCGACATGTTTTCATTATCTTTGACTTATAAGGAAGATGATGGTATGCACGAAAATTTCCAAAATTCATCCAAATGTATAATTTTTGACCGAAATGTTAAAAATGTTAAAATGCTTCTTGATTCATAGAGTTGACAAGCAAACTATTGCCTTACAAAGTTTGTTACGCGGTGTTACGCGTGGAAATGTATATCAAAATGTTCTCCAATAATTTCTGCATCGGGGGCAGCTCTCATTTTTTGCCGAAATTTGCCTAAACCAGTCACTATGAGACGTCAAAGCAGACGGTGCCGCGTGGTTTCTTACGCCGCGCCGGGCCGCGCCGCGGCGGGTTACCCGACCGCAGCACACCGCCTGGGGGTTTCCGGTCAGTATAGGAGTTGGGAGGAGGGAGGAAGGGGGTGATACCATGTTGACATTATTTTTCTATCGCTAAATGTTATTTTTGAACAAAACAACAACACCCTTGCAACGCTGCGTCCATTTTATTGGCTATCGCCGCCAATGTTCACCTTATTGAACTTCAGTACAGAGCTTTGATATATAGGGGAGAGTGGGGTAAGATGCCCAGGGTGGGAAAGACGCCCCACCCCCTCTAGCGGCGAAACAAAGAATCGAACCTGGAAATTAATGTTCTTAGCGTAAAGCGGAAGCCTGCCTTGTTAACTGCACAAAAATTTGCGAAGCTCAGTTGGGCAACGGCTGGCTGGCGATTGCATGTTTTTTATTTGCTGCTTTCAAAAAATATTTTGCTGTCAAAACATTGTAAATATCAAAGAAGATAGATAATTTTTGCGTCCCTTGCTATAGTCGTGATACATTAAAATGCGTGTACTGTGTCCCAAACAGTTTGTTTCAGGGTGTAGTTTTATGGCTAACAAATTGTACTGATTTAATGTTACTTCGGTACCTCTGGGTAAGATGCCCCCTGTCCTGATGGGGAAAGACGCCCCCCTAAATTCGTAGGCTGTCCCTCAAGCATCCCATCAAATCATTTAATACATACTTGTGATTAGAGACAAAAGCCGATCTGGGACTATTGAGAGTCCAGTACGGTCGGGTGCTCCCCATGCCGGTCTCTCGGCCCATACAGCGACTTTTTGGGCGGCATCTGACTCTGAGAGCCCTCGCGACGGCCTCTGTGGGCCCCATTATTGGCTCCAGGGCCCCTCACGACATCCTTTGAGGGCTCCCACGTTGGCTCCACGGGCCGTGCTGGCATCTGAGATCCCCACGATGGGCTTGAGGGCCCTCAAGCATCATGAAGACCTATAAGGGCCCCACAGTGGTCTCCGAACGCCACCACGGAGGCTTGTTTGGCCGCGCGGGACTATGATGGCCCTAACGATGACCTCTGAAGCCCCTTACGACTATTTTGAGGGCCCTTACGATGACGTTTGGTGTCTACTGCAGGCTCGAAGGGACTGCTGATTCGTTCACGCGATTCACGTGCCCATTTATGTCACTTATAGTGCAGGGGGCATCTTACCCAACGCCAGGGGGCGTCTTTCCCACCCTGTGGGGTAAGATGCCCCCTTTCACTTCTTCAGGGAAATGCTTAATAGCAAAAAAAGTTATCATATTTCAGGCACGAAAGTGTGATATTTTTGGAGAAAAATGATGTCGGCTTCCGTTGAAACTCCAAGTTTGTGCTTTCCGATCGTCATTTTCGAATAAAATCTGACATAGTAAAACCCTGGGCATCTTTCCCCACTCTCCCCTATCGAAAACTGCTGCAACTTTGTAAAGTGAGGTTGGAGGTTTTTGGGGTGCTAATCACGAATTTCAAGCTAGTTTTGATCAAGGATGATGTTTTCATGCTAGGCCGGGTCAGGTCAGGCCCGACCAGTAGGTGTCTTGCCGGCTATCCATAGAAGGTAGGCGTCGAATACCTTTGACGGCTTCGTAGCATGTTCCGTTAGGCACCAAAACTACTTAAATCTTCAAATGGGTGTTAAGTTCGAAATAAGCTCCAAGCACTTATCTAGAAAAATCGTATAACTTGAAAAAGTCAACTAAGGTCATCTAAGGTAAATGACCTTGATTTGACCTTAACGTGACCTTAAAATGCAAAGAACAAACAGCATTTCATACCTTGGAGGTTAACAACCACAACAAGACTGAAAACGCGCCGATAATGTGCGCTGATAAGCGCCAAATCGATAACAGCCTGACATGGTCTGGTGAAACAGGTCACAGGTCAAATTTTTATTAAGGTCAAGGTCATGATATTTTAAGTGTGTGAGTAACATTGATCGATTCGAAGGTATAGAAAGTTTCGTCGTGATCCTCCACGTTTTGCTTGAGTTAGTATGCGAAAAGTCGAGGGACAGAAGTCTGTGCGACCCCCTCCCCTTTAAGTGCAAGGACTAACAAAGTGCAAAGGTTAAGCCCGAAATGCCTTTTTGGTGATTGGGCTAGACATGAACAAATATCTACTCTAAAACGATTGTAGTTCGTTCTACTTTTTTAACGCTTCCACGCCCACGATGCATTGCTAGCCGAAAACGCTTCAGTGCTATCCAGTCGTGGGGGAGGGGGCGGGGGAGGGATGGGGTCAAGCAGGAGAGTCAACCATGTTGTCAGGGATCATACACCCTAAGCCTAACCATTTAAAGGTGAAATAAAATTAGTTAAGGTAGCGGAGGATGCGATATAAATAAATTCGTGCTAGGATCGATAAAAACCCCACAGTGCGACGGTACGTAGCGCTCATTGTGTCAAGAGAAGAGCTAATGCAATGGTTAATCATCATGAGCGAAGGTATTACTGCACGGTATAATTTTCCGCCTGGCAATGGTGAGACTCGACGCTGCGATTCGTTTCGCGGTCGCGCTCGGTTCGCCGCAGGACAGTCCGGGACCGTGCCGTTCGGGCATTAGTCTGCGCGCTGCCGTACGTGTGTATTACCGGGCCGTTAACGGCGCTCGGTGCCGGCATTCCGCCGGTGCGAGAATGATCCCCCGCCCGCGGCCAACCGTTTGACCCCGCTGACCCGGCGCCGCTCGCTGCTGACCTGCGCCGGACCAACGACTTTGTTCGCGTCCTTCACCTGGGAGGAGAGAGTTGAGTCGACTCGCACGGTGATCGCATTAGATTAATTAATAATTTTGGCTTGGTGTGATTAATTATTCGCGCGAATTTAGGTCAGCAATGTGACAGGGTTGTCGATCATTGTAAAAGTGAAACAGTTCCTGAAATTCATAGGTATGAATATAAGGGCATCAATAGTGTACCAAGAAGTGAACTATCGTTGACTTGGTGTCCCTGCAGGGTTCTCAGAAATTTTACGCTGATTGCGTCTATCATCATAGCGCATTAGCAAGGAGTGTAACACGTTTTTCACGTCACGTCTCACCTCCACTTCAGCGAACACTGTATCTGGACACGGGTGGAAAGGCGACCGCCACTTAGCGACACATGTTGCGGTAACCCGCGCGGGGGACAGACTCGCATCTCGAAGCAGCACCCAGGCTAGGGTCACAGCGTGCTGACCTTCATCCCTGACTGGCGTCACCACACGCAAAAACTTTAATCGGACAGCGCCGCCACCGACCAAACCTCGTTCGATATTAACCCGGTATCACTGTTGTGAAACGTTGATACGATACAACCGTGATACGAGCGTGATGCGTGTGTGATACGAGTGTGATTCGACTGTGATACGGCAGCGACAGTGAGTGAGTTATGGTCCGGTGACCGACTCCCGGACCCTGCGCCGCTAATGTACGATCAGCGATGCGCGCGCGGCCGACGGCCGGACGCGGCCCGTGCGCGCCTCCGATCAGCCGCAGCCATTAACATCTAATTGCCGCAGATTAAAATGTAAACTGGGCAAAAAGCTGACCTGACGGGCGGGGTCAGGCCGGCAGGATGTGACCCAGCGCCGCGACAAAAACGCCGACACCGAGCTGCTATTACTGCCGCCGGTTGATGTATTTTTAGCTGAAGTTATTTTTCCGGTAAAGCCGTCTTTGTGAACGGCCCAGCTGGGAAGGCAGAAGGTGAATACGTTCCGTTATGGACGGTAGCGACAGGCGAGAGCATTCATAAGGGACTTGGGATCGAGGTGAATGGGTTTGCATCGTCATTGTTGATAATTTGTGACTGTGGTATGGTTTTTGGAAGCACGCGATAGTCACTTTTTTAGAAAGTTAACGACGCCATATAATCTAAAGCATGTTTCTCTAGCTTACGCTTTCGAGTTCTTTGCTTTCCCTGCAAAAATGCATCAAAGAAGACAGCTAAGCCAATCATGTTTCTTTTGATTAAATAATCTCTCAAAGTGGCCACAGCGCATTTGTCGTCCTTGATCGGTCAAGTAGCCACAGCCTAGTCTTCGACAAATAGCCACAATCCATCACCGATGACCAAAATCTGCGGGACCACCGTGCCTCGGACCGCGGCGTCACAGACGGCCCAAGAAATCTGGTCTGACTGGCAGCTAACTGTCGAGCGGGGCGGGGGCGGGGGCGGGCCGCCCGCTGCAGCTGACCGTGGGAGCGCCTTTGCCGGCCGTCGGGACCGCTGTCGATATGTGGTCCGATTGTGTGCCGGCCAGTAATCCCATGTGATGCCGGCCGTCGTCCGGTCGACCACGCCCGTCCGGACAGTGGACGGCACGGGGCGCGCGGCGGCCCACGCCACTCGAGAAGGCACCTTATCGATGGCCGTCGCCGGCGCACAATGCCCGACAGACCATTCTGGCCGGCGCGGATCATTCATATATGTGACGCGTTTGTTTAGATTATGTTAACTGCACAGCCGGTGACACATAAATCGAGGCGACAGCGGCGGGGCGCCGGGCGACGCGGCGCGGCGGGCGGCCACCCCAAGGAGGGCTCTATCCCATCACCGGCGTCTCTGTTCCGCCGCCCCCGCCGCCCCCGCCCCCGACCCGCCCCGCCCCCGCCGGCCCTCCAGCTGAGAGCACCGCCGCCCTCCCCGCGTCGACAGCCAACCACCCACTAATGCAAAAACGCTGTGAGCTGCTGAGAAATGATCCCTGACGGCTCCCGGGGCTCTGTGTCGTCCGAAATGGTCCGGACGGAGTAGACGGACGCTGTTCGGTGCAGGCGCAGCGGAGAGCCGCTGCACTTAGCGGCGTTTTATAATCAGCATTAAGCACAGACACTTGGATTACACGTTTTAAATTCTTGTTACTTTTGTTTCATCTCTTCCATAAAAAGAGGAATTGAGTATTACTAGGATCGGCAAGCGTATGCGAACCTACGTGATTGTGATGTACTGAAGTTTCTGTTTCTAATTGTAATGTTTTTCTTCTTGCAGTGTTCAAGAACATCGAACAAGAGCCGAACCAGCCTCCTCCGCTGGGTTTTTCTAAGGTGAGTCACAAACAACTGACACCCGTGGCGACGCTGCTCGGTGTTCCCTGCAGCAGCATCCGTGCCCGGCGACCTGTGTTGTGGGCTCTGTATCACGCGCTAGCGTTACACGCCCCATTGAAGTCCCCACCGGCCGGTGATGGGGCCTGTGCGGCATCAAAGTCTCCGCTGTGGCGGCGGCACGGTTCAAAGGCTGCCGGCCACATCCACCCCTGCCCGGTGTAGAAACCCGCCCGCCCCGGTAGGACGGAGGGATAAGGGTGGTCGCGCAGTGGCTCGGACGCGCCCCTAGCTACCTCATTATCGAGCCAGCGCTAACAAGATCATTTACCGGAGAAGACAGATCGCTTCTGGAGCCGGGGTTTCAGTATTGGCGGTCTGACTGGCCTGCCGAACTAGCTGATCTGTGTGGGTTTTGGTGGAACGGCGGCCAGCACAACAGGTCGAGGATTAATTTACAGACAGATGGCTGTGCGTGCGTAGGGGATTGTGGTTACAGATAGGATATGTGATAATATTCGGAGATATGCGTGTTTTTATTTTGCTGCTGCCTAATTGGTTTAAATGAGATATTCAGAAGAAATGCCTGTTAATCGAGTTGTCAGTGGTGCTGTGGGAACGATTTGCCGCGGAATGCTTCTGGGTGCTTTTTGTTTCTATTTGGGTTTTTTATGTTTCCAGGCAATGAATGGATTCATGATGCTAACAACGCAAACGGGGAAGCTGCTATACATATCAGACAACGCTGCCGAATACCTGGGACACTCAATGGTAAGTTCGTCGTCCGTCATATATACAACGACTGAAAGTAGCTCAAATGCATATGCAAAAAAAAAAACTATTAAAAATATGATATCAAACGTATCGAATGTTTATGATAAGTTTCATCACAGATAACAGTAGTACTACTTGTGGTTACATAATCGGCAATACAATGCTCTGAAACTCCTGTAAGTGAATATGATGCATGTGCAATTTTCAAAATACATGCTACATAGATTTGCGTCATGGTCCATTCTGCATATATCATTTAACCTTGCGTAAACCAATCGAATTTTATGAATGCATTTTATGAAACCATCTATGTCATTTTGTTCTGGCTGCATGGCTTGCCGTTCGTCTGAGTGCTCACTGCTCAGTGTCGAGGATTTCACAACTCATCGGAGTTCGTCCCGGCCAACGAACGCTCCATTCAACCTCGGGGCGTCACAAATTACCCGGTGACTTCACATCCCTCTGTCACAGCAGGCAGCAGCCGCGTCACAGATGTTCAAACACAATACGGAAGTCTGCCATTTTGTCATTTTAGTCTTCTCGTGAAGGTCGCCATTGTATAACATCCGCCGGAAGTGTGTCAAAGGTTAGCCGGGGAGTTCTGGCTAACCTTTGAACACTTCCGGCGGATGTTATACAATGGCGACCTTCACGAGAAGACTAAAATGACAAAATGGCAGACTTCCGTATTGTGTTTGAACATCTGTGACGCGGCTGCTGCCTGCTGTGACAGAGGGATTGAAGTCACCGGGTAATTTGTGACGCCCCGAGGTTGAATGGAGCGTTCGTTGGCCGGACGAACTCCGATGAGTTGTGAAATCCTCGACACTGAGCAGTGAGCACTCAGACGAACGGCAAGCCATGCAGCCAGAACAAAATGACATAGATGGTTTCATAAAATGCATTCATAAAATTCGATTGGTTTACGCAAGGTTAAATGATATATGCAGAATGGACCATGACGCAAATCTATGTAGCATGTATATTTTGAAAATTGCACATGCATCATATTCACTTACAGGAGTTTCAGAGCATTGTATTGCCGATTATGTAACCACAAGTAGTACTACTGTTATCTGTGATGAAACTTATCATAAACATTCGATACGTTTGATATCATATTTTTTAATAGTTTTTTTTTTTGCATATGCATTTGAGCTACTTTCAGTCGTTGTATATATGACGGACGACGAACTTACCATTGAGTGTCCCAGGTATTCGGCAGCGTTGTCTGATATGTATAGCAGCTTCCCCGTTTGCGTTGTTAGCATCATGAATCCATTCATTGCCTGGAAACATAAAAAACCCAAATAGAAACAAAAAGCACCCAGAAGCATTCCGCGGCAAATCGTTCCCACAGCACCACTGACAACTCGATTAACAGGCATTTCTTCTGAATATCTCATTTAAACCAATTAGGCAGCAGCAAAATAAAACACGCATAATCTCCGAATATTATCACATATCCTATCTGTAACCACAATCCCCTACGCACGCACAGCCATCTGTCTGTAAATTAATCCTCGACCTGTTGTGCTGGCCGCCGTTCCACCAAAACCCACACAGATCAGCTAGTTCGGCAGGCCAGTCAGACCGCCAATACTGAAACCCCGGCTCCAGAAGCGATCTGTCTTCTCCGGTAAATGATCTTGTTAGCGCTGGCTCGATAATGAGGTAGCTAGGGGCGCGTCCGAGCCACTGCGCGACCACCCTTATCCCTCCGTCCTACCGGGGCGGGCGGGTTTCTACACCGGGCAGGGGTGGATGTGGCCGGCAGCCTTTGAACCGTGCCGCCGCCACAGCGGAGACTTTGATGCCGCACAGGCCCCATCACCGGCCGGTGGGGACTTCAATGGGGCGTGTAACGCTAGCGCGTGATACAGAGCCCACAACACAGGTCGCCGGGCACGGATGCTGCTGCAGGGAACACCGAGCAGCGTCGCCACGGGTGTCAGTTGTTTGTGACTCACCTTAGAAAAACCCAGCGGAGGAGGCTGGTTCGGCTCTTGTTCGATGTTCTTGAACACTGCAAGAAGAAAAACATTACAATTAGAAACAGAAACTTCAGTACATCACAATCACGTAGGTTCGCATACGCTTGCCGATCCTAGTAATACTCAATTCCTCTTTTTATGGAAGAGATGAAACAAAAGTAACAAGAAATTTAAAACGTGTAATCCAAGTGTCTGTGCTTAATGCTGATTATAAAACGCCGCTAAGTGCAGCGGCTCTCCGCTGCGCCTGCACCGAACAGCGTCCGTCTACTCCGTCCGGACCATTTCGGACGACACAGAGCCCCGGGAGCCGTCAGGGATCATTTCTCAGCAGCTCACAGCGTTTTTGCATTAGTGGGTGGTTGGCTGTCGACGCGGGGAGGGCGGCGGTGCTCTCAGCTGGAGGGCCGGCGGGGGCGGGGGCGGGTCGGGGGGCGGGGGCGGCGGGGGCGGCGGAACAGAGACGCCGGTGATGGATAGAGCCCTCCTTGGGGTGGCCGCCCGCCGCGCCGCGTCGCCCGGCGCCCCGCCGCTGTCGCCTCGATTTATGTGTCACCGGCTGTGCAGTTAACATAATCTAAACAAACGCGTCACATATATGAATGATCCGCGCCGGCCAGAATGGTCTGTCGGGCATTGTGCGCCGGCGACGGCCATCGATAAGGTGCCTTCTCGAGTGGCGTGGGCCGCCGCGCGCCCCGTGCCGTCCACTGTCCGGACGGGCGTGGTCGACCGGACGACGGCCGGCATCACATGGGATTACTGGCCGGCACACAATCGGACCACATATCGACAGCGGTCCCGACGGCCGGCAAAGGCGCTCCCACGGTCAGCTGCAGCGGGCGGCCCGCCCCCGCCCCCGCCCCGCTCGACAGTTAGCTGCCAGTCAGACCAGATTTCTTGGGCCGTCTGTGACGCCGCGGTCCGAGGCACGGTGGTCCCGCAGATTTTGGTCATCGGTGATGGATTGTGGCTATTTGTCGAAGACTAGGCTGTGGCTACTTGACCGATCAAGGACGACAAATGCGCTGTGGCCACTTTGAGAGATTATTTTAATCAAAAGAAACATGATTGGCTTAGCTGTCTTCTTTGATGCATTTTTGCAGGGAAAGCAAAGAACTCGAAAGCGTAAGCTAGAGAAACATGCTTTAGATTATATGGCGTCGTTAACTTTCTAAAAAAGTGACTATCGCGTGCTTCCAAAAACCATACCACAGTCACAAATTATCAACAATGACGATGCAAACCCATTCACCTCGATCCCAAGTCCCTTATGAATGCTCTCGCCTGTCGCTACCGTCCATAACGGAACGTATTCACCTTCTGCCTTCCCAGCTGGGCCGTTCACAAAGACGGCTTTACCGGAAAAATAACTTCAGCTAAAAATACATCAACCGGCGGCAGTAATAGCAGCTCGGTGTCGGCGTTTTTGTCGCGGCGCTGGGTCACATCCTGCCGGCCTGACCCCGCCCGTCAGGTCAGCTTTTTGCCCAGTTTACATTTTAATCTGCGGCAATTAGATGTTAATGGCTGCGGCTGATCGGAGGCGCGCACGGGCCGCGTCCGGCCGTCGGCCGCGCGCGCATCGCTGATCGTACATTAGCGGCGCAGGGTCCGGGAGTCGGTCACCGGACCATAACTCACTCACTGTCGCTGCCGTATCACAGTCGAATCACACTCGTATCACACACGCATCACGCTCGTATCACGGTTGTATCGTATCAACGTTTCACAACAGTGATACCGGGTTAATATCGAACGAGGTTTGGTCGGTGGCGGCGCTGTCCGATTAAAGTTTTTGCGTGTGGTGACGCCAGTCAGGGATGAAGGTCAGCACGCTGTGACCCTAGCCTGGGTGCTGCTTCGAGATGCGAGTCTGTCCCCCGCGCGGGTTACCGCAACATGTGTCGCTAAGTGGCGGTCGCCTTTCCACCCGTGTCCAGATACAGTGTTCGCTGAAGTGGAGGTGAGACGTGACGTGAAAAACGTGTTACACTCCTTGCTAATGCGCTATGATGATAGACGCAATCAGCGTAAAATTTCTGAGAACCCTGCAGGGACACCAAGTCAACGATAGTTCACTTCTTGGTACACTATTGATGCCCTTATATTCATACCTATGAATTTCAGGAACTGTTTCACTTTTACAATGATCGACAACCCTGTCACATTGCTGACCTAAATTCGCGCGAATAATTAATCACACCAAGCCAAAATTATTAATTAATCTAATGCGATCACCGTGCGAGTCGACTCAACTCTCTCCTCCCAGGTGAAGGACGCGAACAAAGTCGTTGGTCCGGCGCAGGTCAGCAGCGAGCGGCGCCGGGTCAGCGGGGTCAAACGGTTGGCCGCGGGCGGGGGATCATTCTCGCACCGGCGGAATGCCGGCACCGAGCGCCGTTAACGGCCCGGTAATACACACGTACGGCAGCAGCGCAGACTAATGCCCGAACGGCACGGTCCCGGACTGTCCTGCGGCGAACCGAGCGCGACCGCGAAACGAATCGCAGCGTCGAGTCTCACCATTGCCAGGCGGAAAATTATACCGTGCAGTAATACCTTCGCTCATGATGATTAACCATTGCATTAGCTCTTCTCTTGACACAATGAGCGCTACGTACCGTCCACTGTGGGGTTTTTATCGATCCTAGCACGAATTTATTTATATCGCATCCTCCGCTACCTTAACTAATTTTATTTCACCTTTAAATGGTTAGGCTTAGGGTGTATGATCCCTGACAACATGGTTGACTCTCCTGCTTGACCCCATCCCTCCCCCGCCCCCTCCCCACGGACTTAGCACTGAAGCGTTTTCGGCTAGCAATGCATCGTGGGCGTGGAAGCGTTAAAAAAGTAGAACGAAACTACAATCGTTTTAGAAGTAGATATTTGTTCATGTCTAGCCCAATCACCAAAAAGGCATTTCGGGCTTAACCTTTGCACTTTGTTAGTCCTTGCACTTAAAGGGGGAGGGGGTCGCACAGACTTCTGTCCTCGACTTTTCGCATACTAACTCAAGCAAAACGTGGAGGATCACGACGAAACTTTCTATACCTTCGAATCGATCAATGTTACTCACACACTTAAAATATCATGACCTTGACCTTAATAAAAATTTGACCTGTGACCTGTTTCACCAGACCATGTCAGGCTGTTATCGATTTGGCGCTTATCAGCGCACATTATCGGCGCGTTTTCAGTCTTGTTGTGGTTGTTAACTCTCCAAGGTATGAAATGCTGTTTGTTCTTTGCATTTTAAGGTCACGTTAAGGTCAAATCAAGGTCATTTACCTTAGATGACCTTAGTTGACTTTTTCAAGTTATACGATTTTTCTAGATAAGTGCTTGGAGCTTATTTCGAACTTAACACCCATTTGAAGATTTAAGTAGTTTTGGTGCCTAACGGAACATGCTACGAAGCCGTCAAAGGTATTCGACGCCTACCTTCTATGGATAGCCGGCAAGACACCTACTGGTCGGGCCTGACCTGACCCGGCCTAGCATGAAAACATCATCCTTGATCAAAACTAGCTTGAAATTCGTGATTAGCACCCCAAAAACCTCCAACCTCACTTTACAAAGTTGCAGCAGTTTTCGATAGGGGAGAGTGGGGAAAGATGCCCAGGGTTTTACTATGTCAGATTTTATTCGAAAATGACGATCGGAAAGCACAAACTTGGAGTTTCAACGGAAGCCGACATCATTTTTCTCCAAAAATATCACACTTTCGTGCCTGAAATATGATAACTTTTTTTGCTATTAAGCATTTCCCTGAAGAAGTGAAAGGGGGCATCTTACCCCACAGGGTGGGAAAGACGCCCCCTGGCGTTGGGTAAGATGCCCCCTGCACTATAAGTGACATAAATGGGCACGTGAATCGCGTGAACGAATCAGCAGTCCCTTCGAGCCTGCAGTAGACACCAAACGTCATCGTAAGGGCCCTCAAAAGTAGTCGTAAGGGGCTTCAGAGGTCATCGTTAGGGCCATCATAGTCCAGCGCGGCCAAACAAGCCTCCGTGGTGGCGTTCGGAGACCACTGTGGGGCCCTTATAGGTCTTCATGATGCTTGAGGGCCCTCAAGCCCATCGTGGGGATCTCAGATGCCAGCACGGCCCGTGGAGCCAACGTGGGAGCCCTCAAAGGATGTCGTGAGGGGCCCTGGAGCCAATAATGGGGCCCACAGAGGCCGTCGCGAGGGCTCTCAGAGTCAGATGCCGCCCAAAAAGTCGCTGTATGGGCCGAGAGACCGGCATGGGGAGCACCCGACCGTACTGGACTCTCAATAGTCCCAGATCGGCTTTTGTCTCTAATCACAAGTATGTATTAAATGATTTGATGGGATGCTTGAGGGACAGCCTACGAATTTAGGGGGGCGTCTTTCCCCATCAGGACAGGGGGCATCTTACCCAGAGGTACCGAAGTAACATTAAATCAGTACAATTTGTTAGCCATAAAACTACACCCTGAAACAAACTGTTTGGGACACAGTACACGCATTTTAATGTATCACGACTATAGCAAGGGACGCAAAAATTATCTATCTTCTTTGATATTTACAATGTTTTGACAGCAAAATATTTTTTGAAAGCAGCAAATAAAAAACATGCAATCGCCAGCCAGCCGTTGCCCAACTGAGCTTCGCAAATTTTTGTGCAGTTAACAAGGCAGGCTTCCGCTTTACGCTAAGAACATTAATTTCCAGGTTCGATTCTTTGTTTCGCCGCTAGAGGGGGTGGGGCGTCTTTCCCACCCTGGGCATCTTACCCCACTCTCCCCTATATATCAAAGCTCTGTACTGAAGTTCAATAAGGTGAACATTGGCGGCGATAGCCAATAAAATGGACGCAGCGTTGCAAGGGTGTTGTTGTTTTGTTCAAAAATAACATTTAGCGATAGAAAAATAATGTCAACATGGTATCACCCCCTTCCTCCCTCCTCCCAACTCCTATACTGACCGGAAACCCCCAGGCGGTGTGCTGCGGTCGGGTAACCCGCCGCGGCGCGGCCCGGCGCGGCGTAAGAAACCACGCGGCACCGTCTGCTTTGACGTCTCATAGTGACTGGTTTAGGCAAATTTCGGCAAAAAATGAGAGCTGCCCCCGATGCAGAAATTATTGGAGAACATTTTGATATACATTTCCACGCGTAACACCGCGTAACAAACTTTGTAAGGCAATAGTTTGCTTGTCAACTCTATGAATCAAGAAGCATTTTAACATTTTTAACATTTCGGTCAAAAATTATACATTTGGATGAATTTTGGAAATTTTCGTGCATACCATCATCTTCCTTATAAGTCAAAGATAATGAAAACATGTCGCAACTATAACCTGCTGTTCAGGGAAACGAGTGAGAGGGCGTTTTATTGTAGTGTGCTTTTTCGCTGTATGCAGGTAGCACGACGCTGGTCAGGACGAAGCTACACTTTGAGAGGTTTTTTTAGGCATAAACAATCATTTTACAGACGATTTAAGGTGTGATTCGGATGCGCTGGACAATTCTACGTGGAATGAATAACAAAAAAGTGGAAATCGAAATACTTTAACTTGCCACTTAATGCGTGCTAGGATGGCATAAGTCCCCACGGTGCGTCGGCGCGTTAGTGCGGCGATAATTACAGTCCATCTCACGGAGCTCTCTCGGCCGACGCAGTCCGTCGTGCGTCACCGGCGGCACGCTGATCGGAGACCTCTGCCGCTGTCACCGCGACCTGACCCGGTCTCCCGTGTCCTGTCAGCGGGCCGGTGGAGCGTGGCGGCGATTTTGCGGTCGTCACCGGCGCTCTGGCCGTCATCGGCCGCCTTTAGTGTCGGCTCCGCACGGCTGGCGTCACCGGCGCCGTCACCGTCGACGGGTCGGAGTCACGTCACCCCTGATCGAGCGCTCATTGTCCGCGGGCGCCGCCGGACGGACGGACGATTCCGCACATCTCCGGGTGCACAGAGTTTCTCCGTCCGGTCACCAGGGAAAGAAGGCGGCGCGCGTAGCAGACAGGTTTCTACTGGATTGAGCAGTTTTTGGTGAAACGCACCCAAAGCTTCTTGTAGTCGGCGGGAGGTTTATGTGTTGGACAAACATTGTAAATGCCAAATGGTAAAATTGGGACATCCACGGAACTTTTGCTTCACTTTCTTCAATTCCGCTTAGCTTCAAGTTTTACGTTCTTGGCTAACATAATTTTTTAGTAAATAAAATCTCCTATCCCATTATACCTCGTTGGTTACCGTGAACGCTTACACAACTCTCAATTTATCCAACACAACTTTATCGAACATTCTTCCTAACTCTCGTCCATCTCTGTTTCTGTTGCACACTCGCCATCCGTGATGTATCGCTCACCGCCGGTTCCCGGCCGATCTATCGCCCGTCGCCGATTCGCCCGGGGGCAGTCGGCACATCGCCGCCGGTGGCGGAAAACCCCACCGTTCTCCGGAAAATTATCATACTACCCCGCAACCGGCCCGGCGCCGATAGATTTGAGCCGGTGAATACATGCATCATATTGCTGCATCCCGGATCCTGTCTGCCTGTGCCGACCACCGGGTGGTGACATAACGTCCTCCAATCCGCCGGCACTGTAAACTCCGTATCGCAAATGTTGGCATGGGGGCCATTGGCCGGCATCCGGGAGCAATGCAAAGCGCGCGCGGCAGGAGCGCCACTCGGGCAGGTGCACTCGGGCTGGCCGACCGTTTCGACGTTTTAGCCGGCAGTGCGACACCAGCTTTGCATGCTTTACCGGAGGCTGATGCATACAATGAGGTCGGCTGACAATGGTCCTTCTATGCGGTTCACTCAGATTTAATGCCAGAAATGCAGCCCAGGTATTTGTCTAGGCATTCACCGGTAGTGGGTGGGTACTTACATTGCACTTAGCAAGTACCATTCACTAGCATTTGCCTTTTAGGTATTTGATAATAAAGTGATGATTGATGGGATTTGTGGGATAAAAGTATAGCTGGAATGATATAAAAAATGAGGTTAACAGTAGAAAAAGGACCATGGTTAAACAGACTAAACCTGGAGAATTCACCGCCGTTGCTGACCCACAGAGCAACAAAGACGACAGTTGACTTAATCTTCCTATTTAGTTCCTACTCCATGAGCCGCGACCTCCGTCGTCCAACACACCGACCCACCAGCCGGTGACCAAGCTGGCCTTTCACCTAAGTCTGGTCCCAATCACTCTACCCGACATGTGCCGGGCAGGGGGCCGGTCACCGTCCATACATCTCAACCACCGCCGGCCGCGTGCCGCTCGAAAAACCCGGCTCGTCCGATTCTCCCACGGCCTCCCGGACCCGGCGGCGGGCGGGGCGGGACGGGACGTGGCTCCGGGCGCACTGCTCCGGCCGATGCGCGCCCAGATAGAGCACCGCCTCAGGCCGGCGGATCGCTATGTGAGATATGCACGTCGGGTTCGGTCGGCACGCTGGCATTGCAGTTCGGCAACGCACTCGCCCTCTCCGCAGTGCAGTGGGAGGTAGAGGAGGGTAGAACCTCGTCCGACCACAGTCGGGCTCAGGAGGTCAGACGGCCGAGGTGAACCACACTGCATGCAGGTGGCACGGGCCGAAACTCGACATACTTTATGCGCCATTCTGTCTGCTATACAGGGCGGTAACACAGTGATTTAACAACCCGTAGACATGCTCTACACCGTACAGCATCGCCGAATGGGTACATGAGGACGACCTAGCGATCATATCTGCTCTTTGGACAAAACTTGGCCAGTAGCGATTACTCTGGTGCATTGACAATCTTTGTCAATCGAAGGCGTGAGCTGAATGTGTAATGAGACCGAATCCGGTTTGTTCTACATATAAGGCCGTCGCGATGCTAATGGTATGGTCCGCGAACCGACTGAGAAGTTCGCAGAGTACAGAAGGGATCCGGTTCCGAAATTATCTGTAATGGCCAACAGTTGCGCTCCGGTTTGTGTAGCATAGAAACACGACGCTTTTTATAGCTTCTGCCAGTTCCAGCGCCAATCAGAGGTGTCAGAAATCCGATTTGGCTGTTTGAGAGGAACTCCAGGAATTGTTTGTGTTCAATAATACATCATCTCTTAGTACTTGTAGAACACCGATTTCTCAAGCGTCGTGGCGTGAACCTGTCTTTAATCACTCTCAAACACCTCGTCAAGATTGTGTTCCACGTTAACCCTTCCACATGCATTCCTAAGACAAAGGAGATCACCGAAACTCTCATGGTTGAGGCATTATCTGATCGGAGCATTGATTTAGTCGGCCCGATAAAAAGGTCTCACCTCTGAGGCCAGCCCAGGGCTATTACCCGGCTTCCCACGGACAATTCATAGTTCACGTGAGACCCTGATCTGGCCCGCAGACGCTAAGCCTGTCCGAGCCGCCTTATCAATACATCATGTCCGCCAGATAAAAAGCTACTGAGTTACTACATTATCACAAGGCCAGTCCGGAAGTAAGGGTTCTGACATTTGCCAGTCGGTGGGAAATGAAATATGCTGCGCCGTGCAGAAACAAAACCAGCGAGAACATTTTGTGACTTAATTAGCATTGAGTTAGGCACTGCAAGGAATAATCTGAACCAGTGCGATAGACTGGCATAATTAGGACATCTGCAAATTTGAGAACATTTATCGCTCTTAGAAAGAAATACTTCTTACAAATGAATCGTTAGAGAATTGGTCATGGAACTAAAATTTTTACCATTCATTGCTTCCGCTCACATATTTATAACTATAAGTTGCAGTTTCCTGTAGGTATCTCAGAATCATTGGCAGACACATTTTATAATGCAACCTTCTCAACCAGGCACAATGTTTCACACACATACAACCCTCCCTCCCACATACGCACATACCAACATTGCGTACTCATCCTATTGAAGTATAGCTGGTCTTGGCAAATACACACACAGACACACCTGACGTACTCACCCTGCTGGAAGTAGTTGGCCTTCCGCACGTACACGCACACCAGCGCCATCAGCTGCAGCTGCGACATGCGCTGTCGGGTGGTGGCCGGCAGTGGCAACAGGTCACGCAGGATCGCCACCTCGCTGTTGATGAGGTCGCGCCTCAACTTGCTGGCACCCTTTGTCGACTTGTAGCTGTGAAACAAGGGAGACGTTTTTAGGTCAACGGTAACGTCGAACTCGTCGTCGCCAACGTCAACCACCCATCATCAACGTCTCATCATCAACGTCAGCGTCAACGTCATCAACGTCAACGCAGAGGTCATCAACGTCATCATCATCATCATCAATATGACAGCGCGAACACTACCAAGAAACGTTGATAAAAATCCCTGCTGCTGGGATGACCGGTCGACAGGGGTTCACCGGTGGTACCCCAATCGGTAGACACATCGGCACTGGTCTGGCCAGTCCGGGGTTAGTTCTCACGGAACAAGGCAGACCTATTGATTGGACTGATTAGACCGGCCGTGGGATGTAAAAGTGACGCCGCGATTTTTGACGCGTTGACATACTTCTCTCGGTTGCTGATGAATCGCGCCCTGGTTCTGCCAAAACGGACACGCGCCTATTAGGAGTTTTGTGATTAAATGCTAAAATTTCATCGTTTCTTTTTAGTAGTGGAGAGTCTCATTTTACACAGATGAGCAATAACCGTGTCGTTATGTGAACCGGTTTGGCACGGTGCGTTGTCTCACACCGCGTACCAATGATGCTTCCACGGAATGACTGCAGCTCTCCAGCGCTCATTACTGTGCGGGAATTAGAGGCAGGCATCTTTGTCTTGCTGAACCATCAGCTTATCCATTCATACACGTGTTTCTGCACTTGTTGAACACCTTTCTGAAGGCAAGCGCCGTACCCCGGCGCCTGTACCCGGCGCGGCACCGGGTGTAGTCCAATGTAATCTGTCTAATACGACACATCAGTGACAGCCATACATCTGACAAGTGCAGCGTCCGATCGGACAGCGACAGACTGACACAGTGGTGGGACAATATACGAGACAGACGAGTCGATACCGGGACGCGCACAGTTGCGGATTAGGTCAGCCATCTGGTGGATGGGACCGACAGAGAGCTCAGAGCTCAATATGCGGGTGAAATATCCCAACTGACATGTGGTTGTAATAAATATCTTTTTGTCTATGCTACCTGCATCGCGACGGGGGGTTCCCCTTCCATTGCAATGCCAGATGCTAGCATAAGATCCCAAAGAATTCGCTGCTGCTTAAATCTGAAATGCAGGTTCAATGCAAACTACAGTCCGACTCCCCATGCCTGTCGGAGACATCTGGAAATTTCGAGCTCTGCATAGACGAAAGAAGAAAGGCCTTAACAGGATGAAAGGATACATCAGAAACACTTGGCATGTGGGCCGTGGGGCTTGTTTGCCCTTCAGCCCTAGCATGAACTTATTTTTACAAATTTGATGACACAGCTAATACACGTTAGGCGGCACGGGCGGACATCGATAGCAGCGCCTCTATCGGTCACTAGGGAAAGCTGGGCTGTAGGCGACGAAATACCGGCTGAGTTGTCACACGTTGAATAGGTTTATAGCCATCAGTCTTGTGAAAAGGTTGAACTTTTGCCTTTAATATTTCTACAGGCAATTTTAGAAGTGTCTTCACATGGATTACAAAACCGTTTAGATTATTGTATTCACTTCAAGCCTTCCCTATTGTTCTTGATGATGCGGGAACTATTTCTAATTAGTGTTTCTAGCTTAGTAAAAGAACATACTGTGCAAATGATGAAAAAAAGCATGAATGGAAGATTTTAAATGCAATTTTCTCTAACAATTAGTGGTAAATTCTCTACATATCAAGGAAAACGTGCATGCTAAATGATAATTTAAAGTTCTTGGGGCCAGTTGTTTTCTTCTTTTCTTACGTCGCCCCAATGGCCGCGAATACACTTGTGATAACGCCTATCGAACAGCTCAACAATTATTATTAAATCTGAAGATTTGAGAGCATTAAATGGTAGCTATGCCATGTAATGTTATAAATTCTGGTAGACATAAAAATACGGTAGATTTACTAAACTGCAACCCGTAGAAACCTCCAGGGAGTCGCATGGCATCACACCCTCCCTCAGCGCTCCCAGGCTCAGCACCGTTCTGTATGCTCATTACTCACCCAATGCTCTCTCCATTGCCGGTATTGCACGGTGACCTGTTCCAGGTCTCCTGGAAGCCGATGTCGGTGCTGGCCACCATGCCTCCTCCCTCGACTGTGAAGCACCGTGTCAGTGTCACTGCAGACCACGCAGGAACCACGGACCCGTGGCGCGGTCGATTACATCTACACAGGGCCTGACGCTACAGTGACGGAAATAACAATAGAATCGCCACGGAATCGCCACCATCAATGACGTTATACATGTCCTGAGTTGTGAGATACAACAATGTCTAATTATATGTTGTGTGTCCAGATTGAATAGAAGATATTTTGAGTTGAATAATTGGAGACAATGGATAGGATATTTAGTTAAAGGGTCGCTAATGTGCATGTAAAACGATAACATACAAGACATTGTACTAAATATCTTATAAAAGCGCTTAGTTCTTATCAAATTCCACAATAAAATTACATTCTTTCCTGAGCCAAAGATCGAAGATATGTGACTGTCAAAGCGATATCGAACGATTAAAGAAAAGTAAATCCAGCCACGAAATTAAAACATTAACAGTTAGCACATTCCAGGGATGTATTTACTTTCAGTTAAATGCATAACTAATACAATAGCACACGATATTGGGAGGTGATAAATGAACACATAACAAGCGTTAGTCGATGCAATGATATGCAACCAAAAAGACGTTAAAATGGGCTTAAGACAAGCTAAGTTAAACATGGTATTGGTGTTATCTAAACCAGATAATTCGCAAGGCCATAAATGCGCTCAATGACATCCATTTTCGAGTTCGACCTGTTTCAGAGAAAGTGCTGGTTTCCACGAAATATAGCAAAATTGCATCAGTCTATTTTGTTGTATCACCTGGCCATATGCCTGATTATCTGTAGATGTATAACCACAAAGCTACACGTCTGTTCTTTCAGAACGTAACAATGCAATACCAGCTGCATCCCATTCCCAACGTATTTTGTAGAACCCCCAAGACTCCAGAGAGCGTGTCCGGACAGTTAGTGCCCCCACCGTTGTCTTCATCACGCACGTTCAGGGTGGCTGAGACATCAGAGGGCAGTGTGAGAACCTCGCAGTGGGTCGTCACGCGCCCCACCGGCTGCTTAGTATTCCTCACGTACCGGGGTCACAACCCGCCGGCCACTTGATTCCGCCGCGACACCGGTAGAAGCGGACTCCCGGGAGCTCGCCGTAGCTCTCACACGGGAGGTCTGTACGGCAGGAGCCGGCAGGATGAAGGCTTAGAGTAGACATAACGGCCAGCAGTGTTTGTGGTCATCTGATAGTATCCCATAAGAGGGATAGTGGTGGTGATAAAGATAGTTTGAATACGTTAGACGTGAGCCGTCTTGAGGTGAAGGTAATCAGTTTTACGTTTCATGGGGCTATAACAAGAGTGCAGATTTGCGTAAACTGAGTGAATTGCCCTCATTTTCCCGCCCACCGACCATAATTTTTACGAGCCCACAACTTGCAGCGAAAATGTGAGCAATATTTCATTTTATTAATTGCTTCACTTCATTCTCGCGACGGATTCTATTTATCCACCCGATTCACTTGTTCTTTTCATCGCCACGACAACTGCAATAACGCGTGATAAGTGTTATCACTCGCGGGCACAGGAGGGCCATCAAAATCACTGCACTATGTGAAAACACATTCGTCTGAATGTTCCACGCGTCGGTCACACAAAAGAGGACCGTCAGGTTTAGGACGTCGCCGACCGGGCGGTCTAAGGCGGTGTGAACAATCTCACACATACTGACAGCGCAAAACGCCCGCATGCTCAGCAGTCCTGAGGCCAATTTTGCTGTGCGACAGTTTTCAACAGAGGCGAACAATGAGGACAGACAGAGCGCATTGTTTGCAGGACTGTATGACAGATAACAGTTCAACCAGTCAGTCTTTGTATGAACGGCAGTCCTCAAGGTCCGCTCTTTGCATTATTGTCATTGTATGCTTTTGTCTATGCGCAGGCGGGGCAGACGGACAGTCGTATAACTCCATGTTGAGCATGCACCGCGGAACTTGCAGTACGTTGCATTGTGCTCAAAATGATAGGAACATCTGTCATGCTCGCCAAATATTCCGGGATCTCCAAGCCGGTGAAAACTTGCAGCACTCATAACCTTCCCTCTGCGACCAGCGCGGCGGTTATGTCATCTGTCTTGCAGCATACGAATGCTCCGAACATTGCCAGCCGCAGTTCCTTGGGCTCAGCGCACCGCGGAACGGTACATCGGCATTGCCATTTGATGCGTATCAGTGCATTATCCTAGATGGAGGGTACGGACTACGGACTCCACTGCATTGGCCCGCATGGCGTCTGCGAGTGGAAAACTGCGCCGCTGCAGCGGAGACGACGGGGCAGTTTCAGCCGCCGCGGTCAGTTGTTCCAGCCTAGCAGAGGTCACCGACTTAGCTGCAAAGAGACATTATGCACTAGCAGAATGTCCAATGTCCATTCACAGACCGTCGAATGTCCATCGTTTGCTCTTTGGTAGTCTCAGTTATCGCAGACATTACCGTTCGCAATACGCAATCCGAACTCAGCGTGCATAGGTGCTCCAAATTTCGTTGCTTCGTTCGCCATTTGCGTTATTGTAAACTAAAATGTTTTCATCCTGCTGGCCTCAACAGCTGCAATACACGAGCCATTGAATGTCCATTCACTTGACTTACAAATACCAATTAATTACTGGCCAGCGTAGTTTGACAGATGGCTATCGCGCTCGGCGCGAACGGATGCCGTATCGCAGATGAATGGCCGTTTGGCACGACACCCGAGCCTTGACCCACTGTGACTGCAACTGGCCGCGTCTGACCTTGTCCGTGTGGGCGGCGTCGGTCGGCCGACACAGGCGCCCTATGCTGCCCCCTCGCACGGGGTCTCACGACGCCTGAGATCCCCGCAATGATAACAATGTTGCTGAGCCACAGACACAATCCCTGTCAGCTTGAAATGCCAGGTTTACTGCCGACGGTTGCAATTCGTGCTCACCTTTGATATGATAATCCATGGTTAAAGCTCCAGTTCGTCGTCACAAAATGTCACCTTCCCACGTCACTCCCGTGTTTCCACTCCACAATCCTCGTCCACTGTCCCGCACTGCGTCCACCGTCCACCAAAGTCCACCTCGCACTGTCCACCGCTGGACGGCGGTCCTCTCCCGACTGTCCAGCTCCGTGGTTTCAGAGGGCCCTCCGTACCTCAGATGTCACAGAGTCCACGCCGCCGCCACCAACGCCCACAGCCGTCCTAAACCGTCGAGTGACCAGCGACCACCAGTCGGCCCACGGGCCGGCAGCCGGACCCGACGGCCCGCTCACCGCTCATTGGTCCACGCCCGGCAGCGAGAGCGCTGATTGGTGGACGGCGCGCGACGGCCGAAAAAGAATGGAGCCGCCGTAGCGAGAGCGGCTATCCTCATGGGAAAAGGCGGACTGGGTCAGCCCAGTGGCGATGATCGAGTTTTGAGTCGAGCGGAATAATGAGCAGTCGGCCAGAATTGAGCCACGACGATAATTTGGGGCGAGAACGTACACCCAGTCGTGATTTATGGCACTGCGAGATGCATGAGGCAAGGGTTTCAGTGCAAATGTGCCCTGGTTAGTGGGTCATTGCAATGAGCCTATTGAAACAACGGTTTATTTATGGGTGATGAAGTAATTATTTGAGGCATGGTCTCTTTTTATGTGGGATAAATTCAGTGCTCACTTTCAACCTTACCATGATAACCGCGCGATCATTTTATCCTATAGGTATGCCTCCCATATCAATCTCTAATTATTACCTTTGGTATGATATCTGGTATTTTTGGTATTTCAGATGTCCACAAAAGCAAGCAGCACGGTAATCCTCTAGCAAGATTGCAATCAGCCCATGCGAGCTAAAACTGCCTTGTCCGCTTCCAAACCGATCCACAGGTCAGCCCAGTTCGAGCCGAACCGGCACTCGCTATTGAAAGCAGGTACTGAATAGCTTACGTCTTGTATCAGTAAGGTACCTGCATCTACAAAAGCAAAATTCTGACTGATATAAGGTATGTCTTGCTGTGTGACAGCGCAAAAACATATCCGCCTATAAGCGAAGGGTATAAGCGAAGGGTTCATTTCAAGACGTTTGATAATATAGCAGCGGGACTCAGCGACTGCCCAACACATGACCACCAAACTTTTGCAATTTGCTCATGTCCTACTATCGGCATCACAACGATACTTTGCAATCTTAATGTTCTCATGTGTCTGCACTATAACACTGAGGAAAAGAAGTTGTCAAAATCTTGTCCGAATTCAAATCCTTTTTTCATGTGTTTCAGGGAGTCCACGAAACATATGATTTTGCGTAGAACACTCGCTAAACTCTAAAAGAATACTCATCTCGGAGCGATTCTGATGGTAACTCGGACACATTTAACCCTCGCCAGCCTAGCAACTTTCAACAACAACAATTTTTCGCAAATAACGTAAAAATGCCCGCACGTAGCATCGCTAAAATTGGCATAAGCTATGGGACATCATTCTGACACATTTCCTTATATTTCAAGTCACAGTCACTTCAGGTCAAATCACCAGATCACAAAGCTGGTTCACAGTCGGTGCAAAATTGGAATGATGTAGCGGCATTACCTAGAATAACTATCAGCCAAGTAACCAAGTCTTACACAGCGTAAAAGCGGGAGCATACAGCGCCATAAAGTTTAGCACACTCTATTTGGCATCTATTTGACACATGTCCTGCAAATTTCAAATCGCAGTGACCTCAGGAAAGGTCACTAGGAAAAAATGGGTACAACGTCATTAATAACACTTAAATGATCTTTATTTTGTTCTCATTCCATTTTTTTTTAGCTGATTAAAGTAACAAAAACTTGCTATTGTTGTTAGCTCATTGAATGAGATATTATTCTGGTTTTGAAATTTCGTCAACTTCAGGTCATCTAGAGGTCATGTGTATCGCAACACTCAGAATAAGTATATTTTATGTTCAAACTTCAACCAAATGGTTCTAATTGTAAAAATATTGGAACTTTTCACTCCATTTCATCGTTTTTGTGCCACAATTCCAACATATACCAACACAAGACTAATTTTGTGTTTCTTTGGTGCAAGAACGCTAAGGCCGGGTCGACTGAGGTCAAATGAGTCAGACAACGTTTTTGCTGATAACCTGGCACACATGAAAGATAGAGCTTCAAAAAGGATATCATTGTACTCCTCTTAATCAACCGAATCGAATGATATGCAAAGTGAAGCATTTGTATGAATTAAATAACTTAACTATTAATCTAGATGAACTTTAACGAACTTTTAAAGTTCCCTCAATTAAGTAAAATAATAAAGCATTCGAAGCGCGTTGGCGTGCTGAGATCATTGGTGCTTTTTGCTTGATGCTTTAAAAAAGCAAAAGTTAAAAGCAACAAAAATTGACCAGTTTTAGCAAAAATTTTGCCTTTTTAACCTTTCTTCACAAGCTCCCCGAAATATTGAACCAACTATCCATCAAATTTGTACAGGGTGAAATTTTCCGCAAGTCTACCTACCCTGCAAATTTCGTGTTTTTAAGTGCAGTAGGAGCCAATTGCGAGGGAGGGAGGGGGTCATACCTTGCGTCCCAAAACATTTATTCATCAAACATTTCAACATCAAAAGTTATATCAAACATTTATTCCGCTTTTTTTCTCATTGTTAAAGTGTTGATCTCAAGACGCAGGTCAAGAAGTAAGTTTTTCATTTTAGGGGTGAACAAAACAGGTTTTGGAAACTCGGTGTTAGCCATTTGGAGAACTAATGTTTGTGCGTCTTTTGACGTCTTTGATTTGCATTTTGCTTGTACGGGGACCCGCAGTTGCTACTGTACAGCGACCCTGAGTAGATTGTCCTAGCACCCTCACAGGGAACAACGATAAGCTGTCAGAGGGCATGCACAGAAAACCTCAGCTGCTCTTGTACAGGGACCGGCAGTCGATATCAATGTTGTCGGTTGTTACTGGACAGGACAGACAGCTATAGTTGGGGTTCGTGTACAGTAGCAACTGCGGGTCCCCGTACGCTCGATTTTTGGCGATGTTTCGAACATGCACCTTTTTGTGACGAGAAATGTCGTGTAGATGGGTCAGTAAAATGGGTATACCTAAAAATGATTTTTTATCATATTGCATGCAACTTTAACAACAATCGTCAGATTGATGTAAAGAAAGGTACATATTCCACGTTTCAGCCACGTTTGCTAGCTTAAACGGTTTATGACTAATTCAAGGACAAACAGAAGGGACCGGATCCGACTCCCCTAGGTGGTTGCTGGTTAAAACACGAGGTGCACGTCTCGTTGCCTATTTGAAATCATCGTTACTATTCATAAAAATATAATTACACTATTAAGTACTATTTTAGTAAGTAATCGACCAATAAAAGCAAATAAAGGAGCCGAAAACCGTCCACGAATACAATTCAGTCAGCTACAACTATGCTATCGAAAATTTCGAGCATTTAGATACCGTGAAGAAGACCACAATCACAGGGAATCATAGCAAGGATCCAGATAGCAAACGTTGCGTCAAACATTTTTTTATCCGCTCATCATAATCATGATTTAACGGCCTCCTCAGATACAGGAACTATTGAAAAATTTTACTTTCTGCGCCAATAAACAGTTGTTAATGAAGTTCATGTAACAATATTCCACCTATTCCATTGAATATTTCCTGTGGTCACTCTTCAAGTCTCAAAGATGTAGCAGAACAATTTGCATATACAGCTGTATGCTGCTCCAATTTGGGTTTCATGTGGCTGCATATACAGGTGTCATAAAATTTGCATAAGTCACCGAGAGCAAACCCGGATTTCGTAAGCATCAAGGTTTTATGGCCACTATTTATGATAAGGTGACCAGACATTGCACGCATGATGGAGTGAAGGATTCCTTTCCTCAAAAGGGAATGTTGCCCCCGTTTATGTCAGCACAACATAAAGCATAAGTTTTATGGCAGAGCGTCTGTTTACAGTACGTGTTTGAAACGAGCCAAACTGACAATGGGCTTGGAAAAACGCGGCGTCTGCGATATTTTAACGTTGCGTTATTAATAAAATGGTCAAAGAGTAAAATAAAGAAAAACTTTCATTGCTAAAGCATTTGCATGTATCAATCGACAATTCTAATTCCTTTTTTCACCAGAAGAAAGCAGTTACGTCGTTCACCATTCCCGTCTGAGCCCGCACCTATACTCAGTGCTCGGTGGTCGGCGCGAGGGGTGCGCCGGGCATGGAGTGTTTGACCCCCCCCCCCCCGTCTAACTCGGCTGCTAGGCCACGTAGCGACACGCGGCAGGCAACATTTGAAAAAAAAGAGTAAAAAATAATGAGGCTTTGACCAAAAATTAACCGTAAACTTTCTTCTTAGGACAAATACTCTAAACGGAATTTAGGTTGTAATGTTTTTACCGAAAGTGTTTGCTAACAATAACTTACAACTCAAAAGTGTCACGACACTTGTTTTGCCGGCACCGTGATCCTCTCATCGAGACGCGTCGAATTTGAACTTAAAAGGTCATTTACATTACATTTCTATGTACATTTCTATGTGTTCACAGAGGTCTTGACGCGAATCGATTATTAGCAGCGGTAAGCAGCGTAATGCAAAGACGTAATCGTCCGGCGCCGGCAGCGAGAATCGGCCGGCACCGGATTCTGCGCCCCCGCACTGGCGGGATTTTTGACTGAACACCCATCACAAAAAAAAAATGTGGACCGATTTACTTATTGCTTTGACGGCAAGATGCGCTATTAAATGTTAGGCACGCACTAGCAATTGACGTTCACAGAATGATTACGGCATTAGATATTTGCGAAAAACAGGAGGGGTGGGCGAAATTCGTCCCCTCCCCTTTCCACTGCGCGTGGTAATGAAACTACCAGCTTGTTTACATTTTCAAAGCTGTTTGAATGAAATTAGAATACGACATCAATGAGCACAATTAATGAATCCCGAAAAAGGCGAGGACACTATAAAAGTGAACTGCTGATTATGTAAGGACATCTTTGTGTTATGAGGTTATCGGTGGAGCCAACAAACAAATTTCATTTATCGCAGCTCCAACAAATATTTATTTGTTGGCTCCACCGATAACCTCATAACACAAATATAAGAGTTTAATTAAATACATATCTTTAATTCGCACCCCTGTACGAACGAGTGTGACGCGGGGTAACCATTCTAATGACAGAACTATCAAACTATGGCAGTATAGAGAGGTCATTGCATTCGGCAGTCATTAAAATCACAACACAAAACTTCCTTTTGGAGCTAAGAGGCTTTTCTCTCAGAAAAAAAAACTTTTTCAGTGCTTAGGACCATCTGTTTCATCGAAGTTGATTATTGACGTGTAATGTAAGAAATTACTGAATTTAGGTAATATTCTCTTTTGAAAAACAACAGTCTTTTATTTGCCTTACATCTTGCAGTAATTTCGGTAATAGCCCACCATGGTCTGTAGCACAGAGTCCACTCGCCAGAGCTCTGAGACTACCGATGTTTGCTGGGAGGAGTGGCCTGTTAGTGTCCATCGCGGGTGCACAGAACTTTCGCCACTAAATTCTGCCGTCTGCCGCGAGTTTAACGATCAGGCGGGACGAGGTCGGAGCGGGCACACTCGGCTGCTCTGCCGACTGGCGTAGAAACTGATGATCGATGCAGGCAAGAAGCAATCGATAAGGACCCTAAAATCTAATGACAATTGTTTGAGGAAATATGCATTGATAAAGTGACTACCGATTCGATGTGTGATTTATCTTTTGCCAGTCAAGAGTCGTTACCCCTAATTCACAACTTAGCTTCTATGATCACCAATTTACAAAGACAGACCACAGACATTAGCATGCACTGCAATGCATTCAACAGCTACTCCAGCTTACCTTTTACGGCTTTCCTGGCGACTTTCAGCGCATTTCAACCACTCCATTTCAAGTCGCCGTTCTTGCTGCGTAGTCTCACAAAGAAACCGCGAACACTCGCACGCAGGCACGAACAAAACCGCCTTTGAACTCTCGCGCACCCCTTGACTTCCCCTATCGTACAGAGTAAACCCTTCGAGACCCATGTCTCTCCCCAATGTCCCGTATCCAACTGACTGCACTGCCGTACGCTAAGCGAGGCGATCAGCCCCGAACCGCTCGCCAAATCCGGGGTCCGGGATCCGGGGACAACCCCTGCTCGGCTTCCGGGCTTCAAGGCTGCCACAGTTCAGCAGGCCAGGCGCGTATCCTGGAGCTTCATTATGCAACGGGTGCAGTCTCATGAACGGCCGGCGAGCAGCCGGGAGACGGGAGAGCGTCAGGGCCGTCTCAGCGGACCGGCTCAGAGTGGGTCACGCCCTGACCGGGGTGAGCGCCGCACTTACAGATGGAGGGACGGATGGATGGAAGGATGGAAGGATGGAAGGATGGAAGGATGGATGGATGGATGGATGTACGGATGGACGGATAAACGGATAGACGGACGGACGAACGGACGGACGGACGGACGGACGGACGGACGGACGGACGGACGGACGGACGGACGGACGGACGGACGGACGGACGGACGGACGGACGAACATAAGGATAAATGGGAATGGATGAACAGCGACGGATGGATAGACAAATGCAAGGATAAATATATACGGACGAAGATAGACGGATACACGGACGGATGGGTGACTGGATGAACGGATAAATGGACAATCCTTGTTATACCAAGAGATACCTCATGTAATTGGGAATTAGGGGATCTGTGAACATTGGGCATTGCACAGACGTAATAAAAACAACAACGAGAAGAAACAGTCATTGAACTCGTGAATGTCCCATAATTTGATTTTTTATTGTCACGGGTGGATGGTAGGACTAATGTGTAGAGAAACCCGTATGGAAAGATCCACTATCAGACCTCAGCGAGACGTTATATTTGCCGACATAATCCTAAGCGAGATTTACCATCTGATCAATGCCAGAGATCCAACGGTTACCATTTGACCACAGCGCAGAACGATGTCGTGGGTAGTATGCCAATGGAGCATTTTACGATCCATTAATACATGCTTAACACTTCTCGAGTTTGATGTATGAGTGGAACTGTCAACATGCATGCATCCGTAAGAAGAAATAAGATATGCCTGCTTATATTTTTGACGTGGCTTTTCATTTCATTTCATTTTACAGCAAAACAAGCGTCGTGAATAGACAATATTATTTTGGGTCAATCAAATAATTATCAGCACAAATACGTCAAAGATTTTGTGCTTACGGAAAACATGTTTGTTCAAAGGGCATGTCCTTATTATAGGACTAAATAATAAAAAGTAAACATTTATTAAAACCACGACAATTCATTTCCACGCTTCTGGTTCTTCGTTACCATTCTGGGTTAGATATTATAGGGCAGTTGAGGATATCCGAGTTTATTAACATCGACCGGCATGCAACGTGCTGCTGATTGAACCACAGTTTTTGTACATGAGGCCCCAACACCGGCCACTACGTTCTTAATTAACTCACGTTTGCACATTATCTAGCTTAGTGAATAAAACATGAACAAAAAGTAGCAACGCTTCACTAACGAGCCCGTATCACAAGGCACGGAAGTAAATCCTGGAAAAGGGTGAACCAAAAGTTCATGTGACGTCACATTCACCTACCCTATCCAGATGCTTATATGACTCGTAAACAGTACTTGCTTACCATGCTTCACTTTTATGGATTGTGCTATTTACTTTGCTATGCGTTTTTTTTTTTTGTTACCCAATCATGTCCACGCTGTACATGATAGTCGGCAGACACAATCCCGAAGCGCTTATGGTCTTCTCTAACGTCTCTCATGAGCGAAATTCACCGCACCACCTGCCTGTACCTAGATCCGGCCATGGAGGCCAAGAGGAGACAGGCCACGAAGGCCGAGAGGGCAGACACGGATGTGACAGATCCGTGTCTCGAAACTCTGAAGAGTGCTGGCGATCAGTGACAGGACATGCCGGACCGCCACTGCACGTGCCGGAGACGGACACAGGTGAAGTTGTTTAGCAAGTTTAAGCACTCCGAAATCAACAAGCCAGCACTCTTCAGAGTGCTGGCTTGTTGATTTCGGCTTGGCTTGTTGAGTCTCTTGCATAACGCCAAGTGTACTACACAGTCGCTTACGCGATACGTCTATGCAATATCGATGTGTAAGTCAAGTAAAGCAACAACTGCTTACCAGTCCCACATGCAGCCTGTCACTGTCGGAAAGTCCCCGCGCGTGCCTGGCGGCGTGAATTTCGACACCTGGCCGGACAGGTCGGTGGCTCGTCGGTGTGAAATTCGGCGACGGCCCCGTCGTTTCAGTCGTGCGTCGACTCGGCCCGTTAGCGGCTCCAGTCAGCCAGCACCGGTCAGGAAGCTGATCATGACAAGAGCACCGGTGCAACACTCGACGTTGCAGCCAGGACAGGCAGCCGCGCGTCGGTCGGTGTCGCTTCCGCCCGCCGGTCGGCACAAAATGCAACGTTGCAGGTCAGCCGGTGGTGCGGAAAGGCTGCAGCGCGAGCGGTGTGAGCGCCGCACTGTCGCCAATTTCACGGCCCGGGGAAACTGCCGGAAGTCGTGCGTGAAGCCAGCGGTCTCTCCAGTGGCCCGACGCGTTTCACCGGAGGCGTCCGGGCCGCCCCCACTCCGGGCAAATGACCCCCGGGTGTGACTGCGGACGTCTTCGGTCAAGTGGAAGATATCCGATACCGGTGTCATCGAAACCTAGTAGATACTCCCGGTTTCATCGTCCCGGTGGATCAGTAAAGGTCGCACCCTCGGCTCAGGTAAATGAACCGCGGGGAGCGGACAGTCACCCTCGGTGAGCACAGACATCCGATACCAAGTGTCATTCACACCAACCTCGTATCCATTATCGTTATGGAAAAGGTCATCACATTATCTGCACTCTGCAGTCGGGCCATGGTGAGCAGTATCTGATGGCCATGCAAAATTCGAAGAAAAGAACAAGCAAGCCATTCATCAAATTCACTGCCGAAGTCTCAACACATCTTTTCATAGCTTCCACTGAGTGGGCTTAAGAAGTTTGCAAAACGTACTTCGCACTTGCAAATATCCGAACGTGAATCTCACAAAGAAACTACGAAAGCAGCATGATGACTAGAGTGGCCACCCCTAATGGGAGTATAGCAAAAATCATCGAACCCTTTCTGTTCCCCCATATACCGGAAGACCGTGCCGCGGTGTCCCCAGCCCGGCACCCCGAAACGTTTCTGTCATCGTCGGTAATGGCTCCCGCGGACCATCCGGGACGGTGACGATGCGTGTGCAGTGTGCACTGTGCAGTCCTGGTGCGGTGCACCGCCACCCCGTCCTGCAGGAGGGGGACTGGTGAGCGGCATCCAGGTGTCAAGACTCGAGTCCTTCTAGATCAGTCCAATTGACAATTTATTCAGGACATTCCACTGGAACATTAGGCTATTACGTCCTAGTCCTTATTCGGTTAATGCGAACTAACCATTTAGCTCAGTCAGAATAGAGTTCTGCTTATCCAAGACTGAGCAGTGTGTCCTACATGCTAATGCCGGCCCCACCATTTATACCCCACCATGCTAGCCCACTCGACCGAAACAAAGCGATCCGTGCTCGATCCGTTCAGTCAGAGGCAGAGCCCCTCCGTCCTCCATGGCCGAATTATAATGGTTCAACCAGAGCCCATTTTGCCAGACTAGACTCTAATTTGAGCTCGACTCCCGCTTGGCGTCGGGTGCGAATCGTGCGTCGTCGACGACCAGTGTCACCACGACCTGACCACGGAACAACTGCCACCGCACCGCCGAACAGGAGATGGTATCGGCGGTCACCGGACACCGTCCGCGACCGGCGGCGCTGACCGAGACCTGAACACGCCGGGCCGAGCGCGGTGACAAGTTTTTGAACTCCCCAGTGTGCTCGCAGTTGTCGCAGAGCCGGCACATTAAAACAGCGTGCCGTTTCGGGGAGTCTGATGAGTGAAAAGACTTGTGGGTGCACTTTAGAGATGAGTGCGAGAATAAATGCATGAAAGTGATCAACTTGTAAACAAAAAGCCAGTAGCGAGTGTTTGATGCAAATGCGACAATCGTTCATGTTCAGTTTCGTTCATCAATCCATATCTAAGTCTGTGAATTTTGGGCTCTTTTGTTTGACTGCCGCCGACATGCTGAGCGTGGCTAGATTAATGCTAGTGCCCAAATCGTCGATGACGATTTGGGCCCCCTTTCCATTCGAAGGCTGAATGTTGCTGGATGTTCAAAGGACGCATGATCTGCGCAGTCCATTCCGCTCGATATGAAGACAGCGGATCAGAAATGACACTGATTTATGATACCACAACTGGAGTCCGTCTCGGCGATGGTCGAACCAGTCATAGCTGCATGAGTTGGGATCCTTAGCTCTGGCAAACAGCTCAATCACACATAACTACTTCTTATGATAAGCCTTCAGCGTCGCATGCAAATGCCGACATCCCAACTAAAAAGCTGCAGCAGCCTGCCTCACAGGCTCAGAGCTGCGGGTGGCACAGTCGACATACCACGAGCATATGTACGACCAGGGCACCTGTGTTTGTCTGTGCCCGTTCTCTCCGGTCGCTCCTGTGCTGCGCGGCCGTTGGACCCCCGTCCCCTCGACTCTTTACGACGTCGGACAGGCCGTAACAGCCCATCAAAACGCCGTCAAAGCGGACCTCTCCTGTGTCATACCAGGCCGCGACTGCCGGTCCCACCCTGATCCGGTCGCCGCCATAAACTGTGCTCTGCAACAAAAGCGCGGCCCTCAGGAGCGCCCGACGTCCTCGGCGCAGCGGTGACGTTCGGTGGCGCACCGGAGGCGCCGGGTGGCGCGGAGAGGCGGCCGTTGCTCTGAGTTGCGAGGACAGTGAGACACCCACAGCGCGCACCCCCGCGGCGTCCCTGTCCGCCACCGACGGGCCGCCGACAGGGGGCGGTCTGTGGGATCGACCAGCTGTGCACCAGTGAGCTCACTCAGCTCTCACTGAGCTCACAGAGCTCACACAGCTCTCTCAGTTTACAGGGCTCACCCAGTTCACAAATATAGCCCAGCCAGCCTGCTCACCGAGACATCCACCCCACAGAGCTCACCCAGCCCGCCCAGCTTACATCGAGTACAGTCTGCTCACCAATTACATCCGTGTGGTTCAGCTTGAAAAGTTGACCGAGCTCACTGCAAAGAGAGAATCAACCATAAAACGGGCAGATATTTTAAATGCAATGATGGCAACAGGCTATCCATTGGAAGAGCTTTCGATATACATATTAATACCTGAGGACATGACATCTAAATAAAAACGTTTTTTTATTACTTGAATTGTATTTCAAATGATATCGCTGATTGCATCAGCATTCATTGACGCCGGTTTTCGTGCCTCTCTCACGTGTTTACTAATGAGCAATGAGCATTAGTATTGTAAGTGGCAACTAACTTTGGTTTGTGAATCGCATCAGTCGTTCCGAATCGCACGAGAAGCGCACGTGCTAGTCACTTGTGCATCCATTCAAGGTTAATGAATCCGCCAGCCTCAGCAAAGTGGGAAAACTTCGCGATTGAAAGGAGCTATTTCGTAAAAATAGCTGTCTCGGTTAGCTACAGTGACTTTTTTCTGCCGTTACATTGCCACTACAGGAAACGAGTAATTCAATTCGTGAGCTGAGATTCTAAGCTTTAACCGTAACAGCCGATCGTGATTGGCGTCTTTCAATGGACCAGAAAGCATTAGCGGTCTGCAAAAAATCAGATAATGACCTCTTACAAAAAGTGTTGGGAATACATGATGTTAACACGGCAATAAAATCGTCTTATAATGTTAGAAAATCATTGTCATATCATCTTTCTCGTTGGTTTGAAAGCGATGGACTGACAAAAAGACAAGCTTGCCTCGCTGTAAGACAGCCCCATTCTCATAACATAAAGCTAAAATATGAATCGCCCTGACAAATAACAGCAATGTGTAGCATAATCTGCCGAGACTCCATAAGATAAGCATGCATGAGCACATGATAATTCGGCGGTATCCCGTTACCATTTCTCACGTAACCACTTCTCCGGACACTTGTAGGATGGAGGCAGCGATGTGAGGTCTGCCTCCACTCCAGAGACCTTAATTATCACCTATCTGGGCCACCTCCCGTGGTGCGATACTCCGGCCATCCAGCCAGCTGTATTTTCTCTCGTGTGGGATGGATCATTACCAGCTGAGACGGTGTAACCACGCTTTACTGGCTATTCGGGCGCCGTTTTAGGGCTGGATTGGGAGGTCGTAGTGACCACGACCTGGCGCGCGCCACGAGGCTCGCATGATCCGCTCCAGATGCGATCCAATCATCCATATGAGATATGTCCGCGCACAGTTTCGCCATCAGTCGGGAAAACCGAATCAATTTTCAGATGGCTATCGGGTTCGACTATCAAAGCATGCAACTGGTGTGAACATAACGAGTAGATATTTGCATCTAGATTTTACATTTGCATGGACTAGTGACCGGAAACAGTATGCAATTATTGGCCGTTGCAATTAATGGTTCCACGAAATACCTACACGTAAGACCACGAATGAATCATGGATCTACATTCTACACTTCGGAGCTAAATTCAAGGCTGACGAATGACGACACAGAGAGCCGGGCATAGTTAGTTAGAAGCAATCTGTGCTAAAGCAATCTGTGCTAGCACGTCAAAGTAGAGTGCTTTCACAGGAGGATTTTGCTGTTAAATAAGCACTAGGTATATAAGTTTTTGTGACTTGGTCCTGTAGTGAATGACAGTTATCAATGATCCTAGCCTGCTTTGCAGTTCCCCGACTCCAAATCCTAAATAAAACGATGCTTGTTCAATTGCTATAAAATTTAATATTAATTTGCATGTAATAAGATGGCGAAGTACTAAAATGAGCAGCATTATTGAATATCGTAGAAGAATAACCTTATGCTCACTATCTTTAAACAATCCAAAAATTAGCCTAAAATCAATGAATATATTTCGGAAACGTTCCTTCTTCAGTTCAAAAGATAACTATACAAGCCACAGAAATGTACAAATAATTGAACGTCACAAAAGCGCCGAATTCACTGATCCCACCAACGAATATTAGTCACATTCTCGTGCCATATAAGTAGAACGGCCTCTTTTAATCAACGCAAGACTAAAATAACAGGTATACATAAGGTAGCGTAACCAAATACAACTGTATGAGATCACTTGTGACCCAACGAATAACTATGCTAGTCATCTTAGAAACACACAATATAATTACAACTAACATGCAAGGTGCACACAACCAACTACTCAATAGATCGATTCAATATCGAGTCGTCAGTAGATCGAGTCGACAAACCATTCAAATATCCATTCCAAATCATTCAATCAAACGTTTTATCATACAATCAAGCAGTCATCCAATCAAACAAACAACGATTTTTATCATCCAATCAAGCAACCCTTCAACCATTAAATCAATCAGACCCACAGTCGTCCAATCAATCATCTATCAATCAACCATTCAATATTCCATTTAATCATACATATAATCAACCATTCAATGATTCATTCAAACATCGGCATTTAATAAAACATCTAACTAAGCATCTCAAAAGCCAAAAGATCTAACAGTCATGAGGCTATCCCAACATCTATCACGTCTCAGTCTGACAGTTCACACTAATCACAGAACTGCCCAAGATGCGATGTTGGTGTTTAGGGCTGGTCGGTATGTCCTTATCCATAGCGACTCTGCTATTTTTCTGTCTCTGCTGGTGTTGCATGTCTGTAGGATCTTGTTGATCATGTTGCGTGCCACAGTTCCGGAGTGGTATACCAACTTACCTGCACGCTGTGCAACCGGAGCTACATCGGTGAAACCGGACGTCACATACGACTTCGCTACAATGAACATCTACGGGACGCGAAGAACCACCGTATGGACTCACCGTGGGGCGACCACTTCAGAGATGACCACCCTCGATGTCGCCCAGAGCCCCAACACATCGCGGCCAAGATCCTACAGACATGCAACACCAGCAGAGACAGAAAAATAGCAGAGTCGCTATGGATAAGAACATACCGACCAGCCCTAAACACCAACATCGCATCTTGGGCAGTTCTGTGATTAGTGTGAACTGTCAGACTGAGACGTGATAGATGTTGGGATAGCCTCATGACTGTTAGATCTTTTGGCTTTTGAGATGCTTAGTTAGATGTTTTATTAAATGCCGATGTTTGAATGAATCATTGAATGGTTGATTATATGTATGATTAAATGGAATATTGAATGGTTGATTGATAGATGATTGATTGGACGACTGTGGGTCTGATTGATTTAATGGTTGAAGGGTTGCTTGATTGGATGATAAAAATCGTTGTTTGTTTGATTGGATGACTGCTTGATTGTATGATAAAACGTTTGATTGAATGATTTGGAATGGATATTTGAATGGTTTGTCGACTCGATCTACTGACGACTCGATATTGAATCGATCTATTGAGTAGTTGGTTGTGTGCACCTTGCATGTTAGTTGTAATTATATTGTGTGTTTCTAAGATGACTAGCATAGTTATTCGTTGGGTCACAAGTGATCTCATACAGTTGTATTTGGTTACGCTACCTTATGTATACCTGTTATTTTAGTCTTGCGTTGATTAAAAGAGGCCGTTCTACTTATATGGCACGAGAATGTGACTAATATTCGTTGGTGGGATCAGTGAATTCGGCGCTTTTGTGACGTTCAATTATTTGTACATTTCTGTGGCTTGTATAGTTATCTTTTGAACTGAAGAAGGAACGTTTCCGAAATATATTCATTGATTTTAGGCTAATTTTTGGATTGTTTAAAGATAGTGAGCATAAGGTTATTCTTCTACGATATTAATTTGCATGCTCTAAGGAAGCAAGTGCTTTGAGTTATTGAAAATTCTGCTGATGTCAAATCTGTACACTCAACTTCACCTGAATTGGGCTGAATGCTGAATCAAGTATAAAAACTGCATTTTTATAGTAAGCAAAACAAGAGCGCAGTATGTTCTTACCGCCGACCACAGCAGAACAAGCAATAATAACATTGTGAGAAACTAATCATAACATACCACCTCCGATTAAACATTATTCCGCTTGCGAGCGAAACATGTTACCAAATTTACAGGCGATAAAGTTTCCTCACTGCACCCCATAGCTGTTATGGCCTCCACCCCTGGTCGCCATCATAGGTGCCCCGGTGACCTCTGACCCCCTGAAATTTAGCGAAGTGATCTCGGTGAAAGCTAAATAATACGCCCCATGAGGTGCCTGGGTGACGTGTATCACACTAGCTGCCATCATTTCAGCATCGGGGTCATCTTCAGCACTTACCATAAAAGACGGCATTGTCTGCACTGGACGTTTGAAGAGTCTAGGGTAGATGGGTAGCAGGACGGCGGGCTCGGTACTCCTCCTGAGTAGCCCACTCGAGTCTGCAGCCTGTGGTATGACACAGCGCCCACGAGGCTCGGGCTCCTCCATAACAGCGCTCTAGTGACGCTGCATACTCAGGCCAGGCCTTGTCGGGGCTGAAACAGGATACGGGCATCTTTCATACGACCGTTGACATTCAGTACACAGAAGCATTTGGTAGCTTACGGCATCACATTCTAAATGCCCAATATAAAATGCCCCACACCAGCATATGCCCCACACCAGCACACATTTGAGGCAGATTACTTCCAGTACCGTTACACCAAACCGCAGAATGTTGCCAGACATTCATTCACAAACCAGGCCCATTATCATCACAATCCAGCTCCATCAATGCATTCCTCACTCCTCCCCCACAATAACCGTGAGAAAGAAGGCACTGATCCGTGTGCCGTTCACCGCCGTAAGACTACTGACCGCCTCAGGGTCGGTATGTGCAGCGTTTTACTACGGGACGATGAGCGGCCGTCAGTGGCGGATGGTGCTCACGCAGAACACGCCTGGATCGTGTGTCAGCACGCAGCGGCGCCGGTCAGAGGTCGTGACCCCGGGGGACGATCGCGGGCGGCCACCGCGCCGGCCCGGTTATGGGGGCGGTATATACCGGACACACCGAAGCGGCAGCTACGTTATGATGCATGGACAGTGATACCGACCCGCGGGTGGCGGTAGCAAACGGCTTTATAGCGCATCAAAGAGCAGGGCGGACAATAAAAAAGTCGCATACTGTCTGCGCCGCGCTGGATTATAAAACGGGATGGGATGCTTTCGCTGGGCAGAATATATCGAGATATCGAATGGAAATTGCGCAATGTTTCCTCTCATTTAGAATGGCGTGTTACTGCATTATTAAATGAGATAAATGGTGGAGAGTGGTGGCTGAAGAGGACATGCAGCCAGCAGCCTTCCTTTTATGAACAAGAGATCAGTACGGATTTCTGACAACATTGACAATTATATAAGCTACATGCTTGCACGCATGCATATGAGATTAAAAAATGATGCATCAACATCTAGTGGAAAATGTACATTACCGTTTGTCGATACAACTGGATTTCGGTTTCAGCGTAGCGGAATGCAGGTAGATCCACCTCCCTCAAAGCTGCTCAGCCAAGTAGCAGGTATGAATGCTCATTTCAGACACATCGACACCCATATACGTCTTCGCACCCCATAAAGGATCCCATCGGCTCTTGAGCAAGCGCCCTCCATCACTCTTGTCTCCATATACCGCCTCATCGGTGGGGTATATTACTCGACTCCACACCCCGGCGGGTTAGATCGGCAGCCCTCCCCGGCGCATTTCAAAGGCTGCGCGCGACCGCCAACGTATCACCAGTTGCAAAACAGGCTCTTGGCGCATACAGATCTTGCGTATCACTGCCCAATTAAAGGCTGCCCTTGGCCCTCTACCGACGAGCCGGTGTGATTAATTGTCGCCGAGCTTTGTTAAACAGATCAGCGGGCTGACTTCTAGGCTGTGCTGCCACCTCTCCAGGCCGGTCATATTTCACCGGCTGAACGGCCGCGGCTCATTATTCAGTGATGACATCCGTAATACGGGCTGGAGACGGCCGCTCTCGGCCGACGGGACGCTCGTACGGGTGCTCAGGAGCCGGCGGGGCGCGCAGGGGGTGCTCTTTGTCCGGATGTCACCACCACCGAGTTACAGCGCCAGAGGGCAGTTAAAATATAAACTTATGGACATTGGACCACATAATGGCGTTTATGTCTGTGGTCAGTTATCGTGTGCGATCTCAGCCCGGGGCGCTGCAGCGTTCCAGAGCGGTGTCGGTACGAGTACAGGGTGCTGGAGAGACGCGTGTTAGCATATATGTTCGAGCGTTGACGCTGCGTGAGGTTCTCTCTTTCTCTGTAGCCTCTTGCACCAAATGCTTACGAAGGTATAGATCACCATTTCCTTAGATTCTCTTGCAATCGACATCCACTCGAAAAACAATTCTGCCGTGACATTTTGCTTACAAATTCTACCGTGCAAGTATTGACCTCCGTTTCAGACGACAGACTCTCTTTTCCCGCATATTATCAGCTCCCATGCTCCGGTATAGATTCCCCCACCCATTACTATCTCCCATGTCCTGGTGTCGACTCTCCCCACCACCCAGGGTCGGTCGGCCGTCACAGTCGGAGCGATGAACCCCACCGGGACCCTGATGACTCCCACCGCCATCAATCCGCACTCCGAAATCATAAAGACTCCTTGGCCGCTGCCTGTGTAAGGGCCGAGCAATAACAATTTGATTCGGAGTGTCATAAACCGCAGAGACAGCGCCAGGAATGCGATCCTTCGCGCCCTTTACGGTCGAGAATCAGAGCAAAAACGACCTGAAATACGACTCTACAGCTGGGGGTCCATTACGGTCAAAACGCTTCATCTGGAGCTCTGAGTAACGGTAAACAGGGCATTGGAACCGGTCTATGGCTGTCTCTCCATTCTGCTATAACGCAGGAGGCAGCGGCCGTTCTCCCTAATACGGACCATCACCCAGCTCAGAAACAATAACCCGGATGCAGCCGGCTGCAGGGAGGAACCTGCAGGTGGTTACTATAGCAACAAGTACGCAGTCCAGATTATTTCAGCTCGGCTGCTTCATGGCGCAAGAGTTTGATATATCATCCGCGTGCCCATTATTTAAGCTCTTGCTCTTGGAATGGTACTCACTGGTCTGTTAACCAAGAACATTGAACAATGTAGGACACTCGACCGGAAACGTTTAACCGCCTAGGAACGAAAATCGCAGCGTTACTTATGCTAACATACCGGACCTACGCCATGACTGAACAATTGATCATGACAAATCAGAGCATTAGCCATACAGCATGCGGCTGGGTTTCGTGGTTGACTGCGTCCGAATAAAAAATCCGCCGGCGTCTGGCTGTTCACCAATCAAGATGTCACTGAAGTTACGTGGACACGATGTTGGCTTTCAATCTGAATAACCATGTAGTTTTTTAGACTTACTGGCGTCTGACGCAAGTGTCTGACGTTATAGTGAGTTTGTTGGACAAAATTTAGCTTACTCACCTTCTCGGCACGACGAATTCTTTCCTTTCTGCACACTGAAAGTCGTTACTAGCATTTGTGTGCCAAGTGGAAATAAGCCGTTTTCACGACAGTCATATATGACAAACATTTGGTTACATTTTGTGCAGTCTAGTCAAATTAGGTTCAAATAAGCAGTTTGCACGACGGGCTATCTGGCAAATGGACCAAACTGGACCAAAGCTATAACAAATCTATTTTATAACAAACATCATATCATGAATCTATTTCAGAGTTTTAATCGAAAATAAGGTCTGATAATTTGAAAAAGCAGCTATATAGGCAACTGTGCAGCCCAAGCTGTTAACTTCTAAGAAAAACAATGAACCTAATTTGACCAAATCTGCACCAAATCTTCATCTAATCTACACCAAATGTGTATCAGATGGCTGTCGTGAAAACGGCTTTTAGCCATTTTCACGAAATAGCCGTCGAGAAAACGGCTATGGTAGCCCTTTTCATGGTGGAACATTTGGCATCTACCTGATTTGTTTGATCCGTTTGGTACCTAATAAATTTTAGTAGCGGTTTGTTTACAAGAAGGGTTCTACCTTTCGAATATAATATCGATTGCCCTGCTTCTTTGCTTTCAAATTCAGTCAAATAGGACCAATGTTCCGTCGTGAAAAGCGCTAGTGCCTAGTAGTGTTTCATAGTACTATGAAACACTTCTAGGCAAACTACTAGTAGTGCTATATAACTACTATAAAACCTACTTAGGTTTTAGCTTTGGTATTAATTGTTGCTATAACACCTGATTCATTTACCTAAGTATCAGACGTCATCTCCGATCAAAGCATTGAAATAAGTTCACATTATAAAAATAGTTAGTTGCTGCAAAAGAGGTTTGGTTAGCTTTGTCAAGTTTGATTCATTCGTGTAAAAACGGTTATTTAAACCAACAGTGAAACATATGACGTATTTAATTTTTCATGATAAATGCATCATCAATCTTGTCATAAGAAACTGAGCACTTGGACAGTCACATCGCATTTTCTAGCTGTGACAAGTGGCATAACGTTTCGTTCCTAATCAGTGAGAAAGAAGAGGTCGCGACCTCGAGTCCACCCCCGCCCCCGCCCTTGCCTCTCGCGTCGGCGGCGTGGAATCATCCCTACTCCCGGCCAGTAATTTATAAGGCGCTTTAATTGCTCTCTCTGGCTGCCTTATTGACCATTGTATGCAAAACTGACTCTGTCTGCTCGGCCGTGTGTATGTGTGACTGCCCCCCAGAATCGGAGCGTCATGCACCGAGCATCAGAGCCGCCGCTGGTCTGCCTTTGATCTCCAGAGAGCGAGCGGCCCGCCGAGACGGCGCCGGGCCCATACTAAAGACAAAACACGTGCTCTTGTTAAGGTGCCATGTATATCCGGATTATAAATAAGCAGCAATGGACCAATGCTAATTGGTCGCTGTTAACTACGTGCATATGAGCCGGCGCGCTGAATATAAGGGGCAGTCAGCGTGATGTTACATGTAAATATTAATGGAAACGAATGTAAAAGAGAGTTGTTAAATTCACAATGGCGCAACAACCATTGATTCTTGATTACTCACGGAGAAGCTTCCAAACTAGTTTACAAGAGCATGAGCAATTAAGAACTGCAAATCGATGATCATTATTCAATCAAATTATCGGAGGGGTAGTCAACAGCGCATAAACGATATTTGCAGTGTTTCGTGACGCGACCACAAAGTGAAACGCAAGTTGCAGACATTCTCGCTTTGCAAGGAGTACCCAAGTAATGGGTTGTTTCAAGCGTTCCGCCCATTTATTCACATGGTCTGAATTTTTATTCTGAGCCAACAAAGTAACTTTGAGTAAGCATTCTAATTCATTTACATGTTCAATTATCCACAAAACGATAAAAAATGCAACATTATAAAAATATTAGTGGTAATTATTCAACCTTGCCCTGAATCTGTAACTATCTTATAGGCAAAGTGCGGGCGCCAGGTGCACAACTGCTAATCATTTTGGAATCGAGTTGCTGATGCAACTCATGAGCATCGTTTCATCTTCTCTGGTTTCGTGCTGTGTGTTGACCTTAAAAATGATGGATAGGTACCGGTACAACTGTGGATATTTCGCATTCTGATCGTGTCTAAATAAGATAGATCCGTGCTGATGAAAATGGCGCGAACAGCATTGTTCTCTCTCTCTGTCGTGTCTGAAGCCTTCGACGGGAGACCACGCCGATGGCCGGAAATGCCAGTGAAACGATAAAACGCGAGGTTAAAAGTGAATTATAAAACAGAAAATACATATTTTCTTGAAATTCTACGAAGTTCAGGGAAAATATATAACCATAGTGTTTAGATAACTGAGTATGCGTAATCTTTTTCTGATAATTAAATTGAAATCGGACTTACTCCACAAGAGTTCGTTGGGTCGGAGCTTTCGAATTGTATTACAATTCTTCGTCAGCGAGAGTCGTATCGGATGTTAACCCGCGCCCCGTAGGGGGGGGGCCGAAACGGCCCCCCTGTCCTTTTCGGTCGATATCTCCTAAACGGCTGGAGATATCGCCACCAAACTTTCAGGACCCCTCCGGGCATCAATTTTACACATTGTGACCAAAAATTTTTCCAGAGGCTGTGATAGGTTGGCCACAAATGACGTCAGAGTGACGTCATGTTCTGTCATTTTCGACCGAAAAAAGACCTTCGCGAGAAGACCTGTCAGGCCTACAGCTTTGAAGATACAGAAAAATGATCAAGACATAAAAGGTGTAAAATTGACAGGGCTACAAAACTGCTATCTCGGATTTTTGAAATTTTTGAGTTTTGATCCCCAAAAATCAAAAAAGCATTTTTTTGGATATATTAGCCAAAAAATCAAAAAAAAAAAATTGAGTTTCGAAAAAAACGGAATATATGTGATAGTACCTACCGTCTTCTATCTACATACCAAATTTCAGATAGATATCTTGTTTTTTGGCCAAGTTATAGCGAAAAAACTGTTCAAAAATGATGACGTCAAATTTTCAAACTCAAATTTTGGTAATTCTAGAACTCGTAGAGCAAAACAAAGACAACCATTAGACTTCCCGTGACGAGCTGCATCGAATGGATACCCATTTTATGCAAAAATATCAACTTTGAAATTTGACCTAATTTGACCTGACCTTGACCTGACCTTCACCAAAACGTGACCTAGGCTGGCCCCAAAGGCTGCCTAACCCACATAATCGCATTTGTCATGTAAAATGGACCATAAAACATGTATCACACGACACATTCATATTGTGACCCCCGGTGACCTGACCTCGCTGTGACCTGACCTGGTATCAGTGACCTCAGATAGCAAAGTATGTGTTTGACGAACAATATACCATCGATGGTTTTCAATAAATTACCAATTTACTCGATTTCACAGCACATTTCTTGAATTGCCTGTGAACGGTGAAAATCTGACCTTTGACCTGACCTGTGACGTCATCGGTTTGACCTAGGTCAATGAAATTTAGTCACAAGGTAGTTCCCGGGTAGGGCTATCAAACGCCGTTTGAATTTTGAAAATCGGCCGGTAACTTTCCGAGATCTTAGGGGGGGGGGGCGAAACGGCCCCCCCCCCTACGGGTGGTAGGGTCCGCCGGTAGCCCTACGGGGCGCGGGTTAAGATCGAATCGAAGGTACAGTGCGGATCGAACAATATATTTTGTTCGATCCGCACTGTACCTTCGATTCGATCTTAACATCCGATACGACTCTCGCTGACGAAGAATTGTAATACAATTCGAAAGCTCCGACCCAACGAACTCTTGTGGAGTAAGTCCGATTTCATTTTAATTCACAATTCATCTCCACATCATGTCTTTAAATGTCTTTTTCTGATATGTAATAGCAATTCAGGTAAAATGTGTAAGCCTCGTTTGATTATTGCACGGCTTAACCCTCGCCGGCCGAGGGGGGGGGGGGCGGGTGCCACCCCCCCATAGGGTTTTTTCGCGATAGCTCCGAACACGCTGGCGATAGAGAGCTGAAACTTGGCATACCTGACCTTTGATCCAAGCCGCATCTTTTGACACCAACCGCATTTTTGGGTCAGGTCAGGTCACTGACCTATGACGTCATAAGTGAACCTCTGCACGGTCTTCAGATGTCGCAACTTCGCAACGCCCTCACTGCCAGAGGAGATGTCACAGGGAAATGAAACTTGCAGGATCTAGTATCCATTACGAGTCCCACAACTTGTATATCTCGGATTTTTCCTAAAGGTCATATGAGGTCAGGTCATTTTCGTGACCTCACCATTATAAGTCAATGGGGAAAAATTCAAACTGCTATTCTGGCGCCGGGAACGATCTCCAACTATCTCAAGCACACAGAATCGTGATTTGATGCACTCCTTGCAAGGTTAGATGCGTCACTTTTGCAATGTTGACCTTGCGTGACGTCATTTATGACGTCATCAAGGTCATATTAGTTTTTCGTCAATAACTCTTGATCAAATTGAGCTAGCGAGTCGGGAAAGCCACCAATGGACTCAGGAAGACCTGCCGAATCGAATGATATGCGACATGACCCCTTTCGACCAACTTCGTGACCTGGGGGTGCTGACCTGACCTTGACCTGAGGTCAACACCCCAAGTTGACCTGACCCGGACAAAAAGTATATCATTCGACGCGCCTGAGCGAGACGAACACGATGCTGCCAAAATCGGCGCTCTGCGGCCGTTTTTTGCGAAGTTATTCACCAAAAACTGAACCGTACCTTTGGGCACTTGACCTGACCTCAGAGGTCACCGGTTGACCTAGGACCTTAAAATCGGGTACCAATCTCTGCGTCTCGTAACGGCGCACACGCTCGTTTTTTCCGCGACGCGCTAGCTCCACCAGGGGCGAAACGGCGAGGGGGGGGGGTCGTACCCGCCCCCCCCCCCTCGGCCGGCGCGTATGTAGAAAACCAATAGGTCCGGCGAGGGTTAAAGTGTAATATTCCGAATTTCCAAATATCCGTACAATATGTGAGCTACGTAAATGAGCAGTTTTCTTGAACCTTACATAACACAGAAATTCCAACTGCGCGCAGCTCAGTGTTTTATTGCTCATACGCACGCTCGTATTGTGAATGCTTCAAAATATTCAATATCGTTATGTTTTGACCCTGGTAACCCGTGCCCAACACATGCTCGCAACAATTTTCTGAGCCAACGTCCAGTTTCCGATAAAGTGGAACGTCAGCGAAGAAATATTCTCTGGGTCTTGGAGTGGCATGTCGAAAACTACATATCGACTCATCCCTGCAGCGAGCATGTTCCGCATAAAATACATCATTTATCGGGAGCCGAAATAAGGAATGACATTCCGAAAATCGCTACGCATAGCGCATTGAGACATCCTCCACATAAACCTGGACTGAAATCACTGAACGCTCTGCGCCACGCCCAAGTACGCATACCAGGGCCGCTGCATGACAAGGTGCCGCTCGTTGACCTCTGTAGGCCGGGCCGGGCCGCCCTCTGATGACCCAACCGGCGGCGGTTATCCCCAGCCGCTGGAAGTGCGTTGGCCATCCGCCGTCGCCGATGCCATCGGACGGCTGAATGCCTAATGCCACCGGTGGCACTGGTCAGGTCCGGGAGCCGACGGTGGGCCATAATTCACTTCACATGTCCGCCGCCACGTCAAACGGTATCGCCGCCGAGATCGTCGCCTCGCCTCGTGTCCGCCTCGGATGGGCCGGCTGAGGCCGCCTCCCCGGGCCGCGGCGCTCCGACGGCCTCCAGCGGATCCAGTGGGATACAGCAGGGATCCAGTGTGGTATATCGGGGATTCAGAGGATCCAGAGGATCCAGCGGGATCCAATGGGATCCAGAGGGATCCAATGGGATCCAGAGGGATCCAATGGCATCCAGAGGGATCCAGGGGGTACAATGAGGATTCATCGGGATCCAATAACATCCAGTGGACTCATGTAAAACATACTGCAGTGGGGATCTTCGTAATCCATTGACTCAAGAATCTCAAGTATCCCCAGCAGAGTCAATAAGCGACCTCCTTCAAGCTCCTCCATCCTCCAGTGGACCCGCATCTCCACCACCCGGAGCCGACAGACAGTCCTCCAGCCGCCCAGCCGCTCAAGATGGGTTGCTGATGACTGACAATGCGCACGCGGGCCCGCACCTGGCGGCAGCACCTGCCACCAGGGTCGGAGTCGGCGCCGCCCTCTAATGTATGTTCAGAGATAGCCCGCCGCCGTGCCGGCCACGCTGGAGAGCGTGAATTCATCGCAGAGGTGCAGCAAAACGCCGGACCTTGACCGGATTTTGTGTTGAGAGAAATGGAGATTTTATGGAAGTATTAGGTAGCATGAATGCCTGCGATCGCTGGAATATTTTAGGCATTTCTAGGGAACGTGCAGCGGTGAATAGGCTTGCCATACAGGGCAGAGTAAAGGTGATTTTATCATTGTTCGCATGTTCTTGGCTAATGGACACCAGACAAGGACTTTGTCAAACTTTATTCTGAAACTTGCACTGATAAATATACGACGACACCTGAAGTATTTGATAATGTAAAATTCCCTGGGTACGTATAACTCACGTCTTTGCTTATTAGTTTGTACGTAAATGCAATTGTTTGAGCATAAATTCAACGGAAATGTTAACCCGCGCCCCGTTGGGCTCTGCCGAGCAACGCGCCCGGTTGGGGGGGGGCCATTTTGCCCCCCCTAAGATCTCGAGAACCACGCAACATAGCGACAAGCGGTAAACGGCGTTGGATAGCCCCAACGGGGAACTACCTTGTGACCCAATTTTATTGACCTAGGTCAAACCGATGACGTCACAGGTCAGGTCAAAGGTCCAATTTTCACCGTTTACAGGCACTTCAAGAAATGCGTTGTAAAATCGAGTAAAATGCATTTCATTGAAAATCATCGATGGGGAAATGTTCTTCAAACACATATTTTGCTATTTGAGGTCACTGATACCAGGTCAGGTCACAGAGGTCAGGTCACGAGGGGGTCACAATATGAAAGTGTCGTGTGATACGTGTTTTATGGTCCATTTTACATGACAAATGCGATTATATGGGTCAGGCAGCCTTTGGGGCCAACTTAGATCACGTTTTGGTCAAGGTCAGGTCAAGGTCAGGTCAAGGTCAGGTCAAATTAGGTCAAATTTCAAAGTTAACATTTTTGCATAAAATGGGTATCGAATCGATGCAGCTCGTCACGGGGAGTTCAATGGTGGTCTTTGTTTTGCCGTACGTGGTCTAGAATTGCTAAAAATTGAGTTGAAAAATTTGACGTCATCATTTTTGAACAGTTTTTTTCGCTATAACTTGGCCAAAAAACGAGATATCGATCTGAAATTTGGTATGTATATAGAAGAGCGCTGGGACTATCACATATATTCCAGTTTTTTCGAAATTCGGAAAATTTTTGGATTTTTTCAAAGTATTTCTAAAAAAATCAATTTTTGGAATCTTTTTTGGTCAAAAACCAAAAATTTTGAAAATCCGAGATAGCAGTTTTGTAGCGCCACTTTTTGTCTACTAGACCATATAAAGAACTTTGAAATTGCTTGATGACTGTAGATTTGGTGAGCGTTTCAAGATTGCATGTTTTTTGGTCATTTTTGCTCGAACATGACCTCAGTTTGACCTCAATAACTCCTGACCTAAGGTGACCTAAGACTTGAAATTTGGTGTGAAGGTGTCAAATTGATGCCCGGGAAGGTACTGAAAATTTGGCGGCGCTGCGCGCCGCCGTTTTCTTGCTATTCAGGAAAAACCACAGGGGGGGGGGCCAAAATGCCCCCCCCCCAACGGGGCGAGGGTTAATGAGTTACATCAGCAACTCGATTCCAAAATGATAAGCAGTTGTGCACCTGGCGCCCGCACTTCGCCTATAGGTTAATTGACAGATATAGGGCAAAGCTGAATAATTACCATTAATGCTTCAAGAATAGACCGAAAAGTACGCACATTTGCAAATAACAGTCCAAAAATAAGTAGAAAAAATATATATACATAGACTGTTCAGCGTGCAAAGCAGGCATAAAATTGCGGGTTGAATATGGAAAGGTTGTCACAAACTTGAAACATCCCTTTATAACTATTCTATTTGTATATGTTGCAGGCACTTTAGAAAATCAGTCATTTTGTAAAATGCCTAGGCATTTTACAAAAAGACGGCTGTTTGAAAAATGACTGAACGCAACCAGGCTTTTTTCAAAATGGCTAGCCATTTTACAAAATGACTAGGCATTTTGCAAAATGCCTGACCAGCATGGAACGTAGATCCCACTACAGATACTATGGCCAACAGTTTTTGGACGTCTTCCTATACCCTATAGGTACGTGTTCAGCCTGTAGCTGATCGATTTGAAGCTCTGTGATGACGACAATGCTGAGTAACGACCAGGTTGAGTTGCAGACTCGGCTGTAGCATAAAGCATTGTTTAGTTAACGGCTAACGCTGTAAAAACTCCCAAGTACATCAACGCCGTTCATGTTCTGCCTGAAAATAGACCTAACAAAACCAGCCGGAGACCGGCCCTAGTCAATAGGCAGGCCCGGTTGATGTACAATTACATGTAAACGAATGAGTGTAGTCTTTGTTTGATTGTGTCTTTGTTTGACAGCTTTGAGTACCTACTTGCATGGTCCCAGTTACAAATATCAAGCTCCACATCGGGAGAATCATCAGGTCGCTTGGCGTAGGACGAGAGCGTTGGTTTCAGAAGACACTAACGCCTAAGTGTGTGGGATCGAATCCTCGCGACCTCTAATGGTTTTACAGATACAGGCCGGCATAGGGCCAGTCGTTTGTTGACGCTCCAGATCGATCATTTTAAATCCAGCAGCGTCGCTGACGTGGGGGTTGGAAATGTCGCGGGCCTGCACTTCTCAAAATAGAGAGAGGTAGTTATGGACTTCCCACTGCTGGACTCCTCTGGTCATAATGCTGGACTCCTCGGTCCACCTACACGCTACCAAAACGTATAAAATTAGGTACTCGTATCTACAACACGCTGCTCAGTCATTTTGTAAAATGGCTAGGTATTTTGTAAAATGCCAAGGCATTTTGCAAAATGACTGGAGAGTCAGTCATTTTGTAAAATGCCTAGGCTTTTTGCAAAAAGCCTGGAAAATCAGGCATTTTGCAAAATGCCTAGGCATTTTACAAAATGACTGATTTTCTAAAGTGCCTGCAACATATATACCTAGTGCTCTGAGTATCCATACAACGCACTGAAACTCAACACAATGCGACCCATCCACGTCAGCAAATAAGTCAGTCACCAAGAAGTTTAGGAAAACGAAAGGCTAGAGTTCCACTCACGCTTCCATTTCCAGCTGTTGACTATGTACATACATAGATCGGCATGTCACAGTCAAGTGTCAACGCGTGAGGACGGAGGACGTGAGGTCTTACGAGATGTGATGGTTTTCTTAACTTGGATATGGGTTACGAACCATGATCGATCAGCTTCCTCGCACACATTTTTTTTGTTATGACACTGTACTTGTAACTTTCCTATCACTTCGCCCTTGTCACGTTTACGGTCCAACTTCTCGTAAGATTCACAATTATCCAAGGCACGCCAAACCCTAATCGGAGCACTTCTGTTATTCGCTCACCCCAGTAAATGTTATCTAAGTGCTGGCGGCGGGCTGAGGTGTTAATGGAATGAACCATGCGGGCTACGCACGCATGACACACCACACCCATGCGTTTACAAGCTCTCAGAGGTATAACTCTCCCCACCCAAGCATAGTGAGCCAGACAAAGAAACACAGCTTGCGATCACCCGCACCCCTGCCCCGTTCCAAAAAGAGTGAACGAGCTCGCATTGCCCAGTACTACACGCAAAACGCCCGGCCATATTGCATGCGCCCCGCTGCACGTTGTAACTCAATTTTCTCGGCCGCAGCACTTTCTCGCCAGTACATGAGTGCCCTTTATCGCTGAGTATGGTAATCAGATGCAAATTTAAGATCCCTGAACCGATAAGATCGCGCAATTAGGTATCTCTGGCTGAGCGAGGCGTGGGAACTCTCAGCTGGGCAGCCTCGGAGTCGGAGATGGGCCGAGATACGGCGCCAGTGGAGACACCCAGGGCTGTTTCCGAGACCAGTTAGGTTCACGAACATGATCGGTTATCAGGCCGGCTTCAGTGACCTATTTGGGATTTCAGAATCATGGGGCAACTGACAGGGGTGGGTATGTGTGGTAGTGCGTGGGCGGAGTATTTGAATATAGATCAGATCGTGGGGAGGGCTGTTGCCTGCAGAAGTGGAACCGACATACAATACGGGTAATGCCTACTGGGGTTCACTCACTTCGGTAACTTCACACTATTGATATCAATCCTGATATGTTCTACCAACTTATTGACAAAGATGCACGCAATAAAGTTCAACGAATGCTTCATGGCAATATTCATCTCGCCTTGGAAGGAGAATACCTAAGGCGAGGAACGGGAGCGGGGGGGGGGGGGACGCAGGCCGGCGAATCTGCTGGTTTGACAAACCTCCCAAACGCTCAAACCTTTTGTTTCCCTGCTTTGATTTCTTTGTTTCACTTTTTCGACCTGTTGTGGCTAATTCAGTCATTGGACTGAGCCGACCAGAGGCGCGGGAACTACTTTCAGACTGGGGGGCACACCATAATACAGATCAACCTAGGGATAATCCCAGATCAACCTACAGATGGTAATCTAGTTTTCTCACCGGCTTTAGGCCACTTATTTTTCATCCCTTTGCCTTTTCAACAAAAAAAGAAAACATTGGCAAAAAAGTGCTGTATTGCGTCTCAAAGTTGTGGGGGCACCACCCCCACGGCCCCAGAGTTGTGGGGGCAAGCTGCCCCCCCCCCGGTTCCCGCGCCTATGGAGCCGACTACCGGCTGGCGCGCCGCAGTTGCTCTATTCATTCCCGTTCAGGAAGGATGGTGACGGTGTCCCGGTGAGACAGGTTGCACTCGATCACACAAACGATCACCCCAGGGCTGTGCTTTCATACGAACCGTTGCATTTTAATGTCATGCCTCTCACGCGTGGTCAACAAGTCAATTCCGTTCGGGATCCATTGGACAGTGTGCCAGCGGGATCTTATCTGCCACTTTCGTGATATCGGCCAAATACCCGGAGGCCAAGTCAAATAAATCCATGAATTTTCCTTCAACTTGTTTACACATTTCATGAGCAGATGACTTGCTATATAATATAGGTGCAACCTAATGAGAACTATGAGCTCCAACTTTCGAGTCTCTTAATTAACATCCGAGATGCTATCATGCGTTAAACACAAGAGCTGCTCTTCGCGATGCGGCACCCGGTACGTAGCGTCACCTACTTTACAGGTGGCGCTTGTGTTCAAACCACGTCTCTGGTATCGAGGAGAGGGGGCGCTGGCAGACATAGCAGGCATTATGGACGGCGATTTTAGGACTAAAGTACGTATCGCTAAAGTACGTAGGACAAAAGTACGTATGCAAATGTTCGTACGCAAATATACGTAGGCGCTAAAGTTCGTATGCCAAAAGTACGTACGCAAATGTTCGTACGCAAAAGTACGTATGCAAAAGTACGTAGTGCATAAAGTACGTATGTCAAAAGTACGTACGCAAATGTTCGTACGCAAAAGTACGTATGAAAAAGTACGTAGTGCATAAAGTACGTATGCCAAAAGTACGTACGCAAATGTTCGTACGCAAAAGTACGTATGCAAAAGTACGTAGTGTAAAAAGTACGTATGCCAAAAGTACGTACGCAAATGTTCGTACGCAAAAGTTCTTATGCAAAAGTACGTAGTATATAAAGAACGTATGCCAAAAGTACGTACGCAAATGTTCGTACGCAAAAGTACGTTTGCAAAAGTACGTAGTGTATAAAGTACATATGCCAAAAGTACGTACGCAAATGTTCGTACGCAAAAGTTCGTATGCAAAAGTACGTAGTGTAAAAAGTACGTAGTGTAAAAAGTACGTATGTCAAAAGTACGTACGGTTCGTATGCCAAAGTACCAGTGGCGGCGGAAGCAGGGGGGCAAGGGGGGCAGCTGCACCCTAAAGCTATGGAAAGGGGCGCCTCGAAAATCTGTAGAGGAGGCAGGAAGTTAAGAGGTGCGGCAGCCATAAAGCTGAGCAGTGCGACACCGCAACTGATAAAGGCACTTGTGACACGAAGAGGGTGGCAATGACGTGGGAAAAGTATCTTTTGATATGCTGAAGAGTGGAGGGCATCCTTATCTGAAACAAAGGCAGATGCTGCCGACCCTGTCGAATATAATCTTGCCAGCGATAAAGGCTAGGAGGGCGCAGCCACTCGAGAAGCGCGCCATGCGGAAGAGGGGCGCCTGCATGCGAAAGAGGGGCGCCTGTGTGTGGGGGGACGAAAAAGAAACATTTATGGAGACGTCTTTGAAGGCGATAGCCTCCGAACGCCAACACGAACATATGAGGGCTTATAGCGTTGCAGGCTCCATGCGACAAAAAGGGGCGCCTGATGGCCGATATGCGAGAGGAAATTAGTTTGTGTAACATTTATCGGGGGGGGGGGGCGGTTTGCCGTTTACAACATATGAATGTTAAGGGAGGTCCGAGATTGGGATCTGTAAAATTGCACTGTCCGTGGGCGGTTACACCCCTAGTGCTAGGGCGTATTTTGCGTTTTTTTTACTAGGGAGATGATTATGACCAGGAATAGCACTCTGCAAACTTCTATGGGCGCCTGTATAGGGGCGAAACTGATTTTCCAGTGCAGGGACGGCCATCGGCATTGTGGGGCGGCATTCATTCCACTGGGGCGTCTGCCAGTGTTCACACAGAAAAATATTAACACCGTTAGCGGTGTAATTGCACAGTACATATCTGAGCACTTGAGGAAAGTTAATTTAGTCCCTTCCCCGCTTAAATTACTCGCGCTTCTAAATGAACACCAGGAAGAAGGTAATAGAACACTGTTAGGAGGGTTGGGTGTTTTGCTACATGTAGTAAAACACCCAACCCTCCTAACAGTGTTCTATTACCTTCTTCCTGGTGTTCATTTAGAAGCGCGAGTAATTCAAGCGGGGAAGGGACTAAATTAACTTTCCTCAAGTGCTCAGATATGTACTGTGCAATTACACCGCTAACGGTGTCAATATTTTTCTGTGTGTTGAAGGGCGGTATTCATTTCAATGGGGCGCCCGTTGGTGTTGATGGGCGACATGTATCACCTGGGGCGCCTATCGGAGATTTGGGCGGCATTAATTTCACTGAGGCGCCTATCGGCGTTGACGGGTGGTATTTATTCATCCGGGGCGCTTATCGGTGGTATAGGCCGGCATTCGCTTCACTGAGGTGCCTATCGGTGTTTTAAGGCGGCAGTAAATCCACTGGTGTCTGGGGCGCCTACCGGCGTCGAAAGGCGACATTCATAATTCATTTCACTGGGAGGCATATTGGTGTTGATGTGTAACATTCATTCTCCTGGGGCGCCCGGCAATGAGGGGGCGGCATTTATTCCGTTCCCCTGGGATGGGCCCCTATCGGTGTGGAGGCGTCGCCGTCGTATTAGTTTGAAATGGGGGCACCTCTGGGTGGTAATAGATGCATTCATTTCGCTGGGACACCTACCAGCGTTGATTGCCTGTATTCATTCATTTCGGGCTCCTATCGGTGTTGAAAGGCGGCATTTATTTCACTGGGGCGTCACAAACCTGCTACTCCCACCATAAACCTGATGACATTGAGCCATGGATGTCCGTTCCGAAGGGCTGGCGTGATACTGATGACACCACTGAATGCAATAGTGCAGTGCAGCCCAGGCGGCATGCTGCTTACCGGCCTGCAATTCTCTGGCACCGAGTTAGCGTTATGGATTCGGCGCCTTATTCACTAGTTCACACGAAGGTATTGCAACCGTGGAACTCTTTTCGATATGCCTTATTCGGAGAATCTTATGATATGGTGATGAGGTTGTTTCTAAACGAACATTATGAAGGTTACATTTACGCTATGGAATGTACCTAACTATTTCTCGTTACATAAAAACTGTAATTCTGAACGTGTTAACAGGTACAACACATTGTCAAACGTCTCTTCACTGTTTGTGTTACTACAACCGTGTAGGTATATGGTAAGGGGCGCCCAGCGGGAAGGGGCGCTTCAATATCGTTTGCACCCCTATCCTAGAATAACTTCCGCCGCCACTGCAAAGTACGTAGTGTAGGTATAAGTACGTATGCTAGAAGTAGGATATAGTAGTGTAAGTGGAGCCACTTTTTCTTTATTGCTGCCCTGTTGCCATACTACAGGGAACTCATGATAAATTCATAGGTACCAAATAATATAGCATTGTCCCTTTCGCCCATTAACTCATCGAGAAATTTTGCTATGTCTTGTAACAAATGCTCATTAAATAAAGAATAAGAAAGGTATTACACATTGATCAACTTACCCCATGGGTGGGGTACGTACTTTATACCCTACGTACATTTGCTATACGTACTTTTGTCCGTGACGTACTTTGGTCCACACGTAGGGTAGACCGGGGCAAGTCGCCCCGCCGAGGTAAAACGCCTGGCGGCCTCACCGATGTTTCTCGGAACTGACAGGGTTCTGGGGAAAGATCCTCTCTTCTGTTAAAGGGACCCTCCCACCTTTAAAAAAGTTTATGAATTGGCATGAAAGCGATGTCGCTCGGTTCAAAAAGAGCGAAAACGAATATCTACCAAATTTCACCGAAAAATATTCACCGGTTTTCAAGATATTAGACTTTTACTTTTGTTTACTTTTTTGGGATCTCCGCTGTTTCTAGCGACTTTATTTTAGAAGTGCGGCGTTTGCGGCAGATGTTGCGCGCAAATAGCATATACCACCGCGTGCTACAAAACGTTTTAGTCAAACATTTAAAAATCGTTAGATATTTGCGCTGACGTCACACATTCAGAGGGGTATTCCTAAGCATTAGCCCCTTTGAATCAAAATGCTGCAATTTTGAAATTCAATATTTCCGATTTAAGGCATTTCTCGATGTTGTGAGTGCCGAAACCGGTAATTGTGAGCCAGGGACCCCATTTGGCTATCTCAACTCAAATCTAATGTTAAGGTGGGAGGGTCCCTTTAAACGTGCACTATATGATCATTATATGAGCAGACTGGAAAGAAATTGTGATAACTCTCTAGGGAGATATAGCCAAAAATGTGTTGTTTGAGTGATTTTTATGTTTGGTCATCTGATTATGCATCATCGCGTTCTTTTGTAGTCCACATCAGGTTAACAACTCTTATGTATTTTGAACAACTGTTGTCTAACGCTTATGAATGCCGGGTTGGTTCGTGCTAAATTATGGCTTGCTGGAGCGCAAGGCGTTGTTCGCTGACCGAACTACGTGATGGGGTAAAACGCCCCAGTAGGTCGCGGGGCAAAAAGCCCCATGGGGCGTTTTACCTCATGTGTTGTTCGGACTACCCACTTCCTAATGTTCGGTAGCTGGCGAACAGCAAGTTTCTATGCATTTATATGTATTTTTCTCAGCAACTGTATGGCAAAGGAAGTATATTGTTAACTGTTTTCCATTGCAATACTGTATTATTTGGCCTTATGAGGCAGGTGAAAAACCTGCTCATACAATTGCGTCATAACTGGTAGGATCATAACTCAACCTGATAGGATGGAAGGTGCTAACTTCAGTGCCGTGCCTCCAGCGGTCTAACGGACCTCTCATATAAGATTTAGCCAACTACCATGTTTAATCTTTAAGCTAGACTCTAGAGTATGGGGCTTCTTGCCTCTTGCCCTGGGGTTGGGGCAAAATGCGCCATTTGCAATTGCTTCACAAATCACTTCCTAGCTGGGAGTCCGATCATAAGTGAATGAATTTGAGGGATGGAATTTAAAGTAAAATGTCCAAAGAACACATTGAGCACAAATTTGGCCTTCCGGGTGATGTAGGACAAAATTAAAGGGACCCTCCCACCTTCAAAAAAGTTAATGAATTGACATGAAAGTGATGTCGCTCGGTTCAGAAAGAGCAAAAACGAATATCTACCAAATTTCATCGAAAAATATTCACCGGTTTTCAAGATATTAGACTTTTACTTTTGTTTACTTTTTGGGATCTCCGCTGTTCCTAGCGACTTTATTTGAAAGTGCGGCATTTGTTGCGCGCAAAGCAGCATATACCACCGCGTGCTACAAAACGTTTTAGTCAAACATTTAAAAAGCGTTAGATATCTGCGATGACGTCACACATTCAGAGGGGTATTCCTATGCATTAGCCCCTCTGAACCAAAATGCTGCAATTTTGAAATTCAATATTTCCGATTTAAGGCATTTCTGGATGTTGTGAGTGCCGAAACCGGTAATTGTGAGCCAGGGACCCCATTTTGGCTATCTCAACTCAAATCTAATGTTAAGGTGGGAGGGTCCCTTTAAGGTAGGCCTATGTAGCGAAATAAATTATCTGGGGCGTCTTGCCCAAGGTCTTCACCTTGCGTCTTTACCCTACTTTATACCCTACGTACATTTGCTATATGTACTTTTGTACGTGACGTACTTTTGTCCATACGTTTACGTACTTTATACCCTACGTACTTCTGCCATACGTACTTTTGTCCGTGACGTACTTTTGTCCATACGTACTTTTTACCCTACGTACATTAGCTATACGTACTTTTGTCCGTGACGTACTTTTGTCCATACGTACTTTATACCCTACGTACTTCTGCGATACGTACTTTTGTCCCTGACGTACTTTTGTCCATACGTACTTTTTACCCTACGTATATTAGCTATACGTACTTTTGTCCCTGACGTACTTTTGTCCATACGTACTTTATGCTGCACGTACTTCTGCGATACGTACTTTTGTCCCTGACGTACTTTTGTCCATACGTACTTTATACTGTACGTACTTCTGCGATACGTGCTTTTGTCCCTGACGTACTTTTGTCCATACGTACTTTATACTGTACGTACTTCTGCGATACGTACTTTAATCCTACGTACTTTTGCTTACGTACTTTTGTCCTACGTACTTTAGCGATACGTACTTTTGTCCGTAACCCATGGACGGCACCGTCTGAGGTTGATAAAGGTAAGCCGTAATCCCTCAATTTACAACAAACAATTTGATTAACAACCCTTGTAAGAACCATTAAGAACATAAACCGAAAAGGATGATTTATCTCTCTTGAAAAAAGAAATACAACACCGGTCCCGAGCATAGTGACTAAAAACACCGAGGTAAATTACAAAAAAGTTTCCACTCGAGACGGCAGATTGCAGGATTGAATATTTATCATGCCTGCAAGTTACAACACGGTTCGGATTAGTGGTGTCAGTTTCAGAAAACGTATGTTCAATGTCCGTCTAATGCCCCACATATTCGTCGACTGTACGTCCAAAAATGTCTAAGCCAGCTATTTGTCGAAAGCTGTGACAAAACTACCCAATAATTAATGCTAAGCACAGAGCACTGCCTGCTATTTAAGTTCCCTTTAATGTAGGTACCTACTATTACCAACGCCCCAGAAGTGTTAGTAATATCGAGAGCTGAGCTTTCTATTCGTCAATCAATTCCATACACGATTACTTTGTGAAAATGCTGATGTGTAGCAAGACACAAGTGATGGTCCAATGTTGTCCAAAGCCTGCTGTCATTGCCCAACCTAATTCCGAATAGGACACAGGAAAAAATCGAAATTCCGAACGTCCAAGTTCTGATTGGCACCACTGGTTGGGCCCATGGCCCGGGTCATGGCCTATTCATTCACTATATAACTCATTCTATTCGCTTAAAGGTAAAGTCTCAACAGTCACAGGGACCTGGGGCCGTATTCACGTCGATCATTTTCGTAAGAATTTTCTTAAGTTTGACCTACTTCTTAAGCAAATTTTTTAATCACGTGTACTCCGTTGATAAAAACTTAAGAAGTGTCGACGTGAATACCAAATTATACTTACGAAAGAAAATCGACTTACGAAGTCGACGTAAATACGGCCCCAGGTCGGTCTCTCGAAAGTGAATCGAATAAGGAGTGCCAAAGAAGCTCGAACCGGTTATTTTTCACTGCAGCTTGGTTAGCGTTCGAGCGCTGTCTGTCACTTGTCCCAATATAGCTTACAGGCAATTCTCACTTCTTCGACAACTTAAGTCTATATTTTTATGGACAATTCACACAAAGAATGTCTTTATCTACATAAATGTGGGTTGCTAATAATACCGGGTTCGAATGGAGAATGAGGATAGACAGTGGACACTGCTTGGATGTTTTCGGTGCTCCATGGTTGGGAATTGATATTCGAAATCCAGCCAAATAAGCATTAAGCAAGCACGGCCAAGAAACTATAGCACTATGTTAAAATTCCGGAATTGCACTAAAGGCGGAGTTAACAATATCATCGCCGGAAATGCTTGGGTTCACCTTTGCCTGCAAAGTGCAGGCACATGACTTCAACGACGCCACAGAATCAGCCACAGAACGGCTATGGCGTAGGATGCTTTATATCATTGCCGGCATATGGGGAGCTTCCACAGCCGCCCGACATCCTACGACTAATGTAGCGCAGCAGATATGAATGAAACGTGTTTGTTTCGAACATAGCTCAGGAAGAGAAGCGCAGTGGAAACGTTTGTCTGACATATGAATAATCGTTTGCAGGATTCCATTGCTACAATAGCTTAGCACCATTCCTTTACCAGTGACGTCGATTCAGCAGTTCAAATCATTTATCTTGAATGCAGATATTTTGCGTGGCATCTTCTTTCACAATATGAATGATGCTGACATGAATATTTCCATTGAATATCCACCGCTCATTCCACTGCCACTGGTCTTGAGACCCGCAGCTCCGGAAGATGATGATACACACTTCATTGAAACCGCGTGCCGAAGTGGTCATTTGTGCAGGACGTGGGGGCGTCCTTTGCCCTCTCCCGCTAACCCTGGTTATGGTCCGCTGAGGTAGCGATGAACGGCAAGCGGCCTGACCCTTGGTCACGTCTGTTCGGAGTATACGAATATTGCATCCACAACTGAAGCGAGGGTGGCTTATTTCTTATATTTCTCGAGAAGATGATATGGCGACGTCAAGGTAGTCAGCAACTGATGCAAAGGGATGAAACAATACCTTTATCAATTATCAACAGCAAAAGTGACGTTACACTTTATCATCTGCCGTTGACATCACAAGTCTCGAATCAAAGCGCAACGCGCTTTCCACCACCAGTCACTCCCCTGTCTGGACATCGACCTGTGCTCAGTTGACCGTTTGCAGCCACCACCGGGGTCGACCCGCCGTCCCCGTCCTGACCGGGTCACGTAGCGCCGGCAATGGGCCCAACTTCTCTGTCTAGCCGGTTAACTGTGGGACGCGCGGCAGCTGTGGACGTTCGGTCACTGACACGGCAGCGGCGCTGGTTACCGGTGTGGGGAGCCCGGAGCAGCCAGGAGCCAGGAGACACCGATGATAGACTGTTGAGGGAACGAAACGATAGAGAGAGAAAAAGATAGAAATTATCTGCAATGCACATTGCAACTTGCAAGCCGCCATATTACAATCAGCATACAGCTGCCGACCGTTAGCATTTACAACCTTCTATCCTATAAGATATTTCACATAAATATATTCGGAGTAAATGTGATATGTATCTAGAAATTTGAGACACCGACTGACACAGTGTCTTTTGATTAAAGCTGAGCTGTCCTATTGCTGTTACGCCATGAACCGTGTTTTCAGGGTTTCCTGTTTGTTTAATTTTTGTTTCGAATAAACAAGCACAAACAAACTGTTCACGAGCACTTGTGTTCTTTAACAAGTGACACCATCGGCCGAAATGTAATGAGCAGGCGGCGAACAGTGCGCTTAAAGGGACCCTCCCACCTTCAAAAAAGTTAATGAATTGGCATGAAAGTGATGTCGCTCGGTTCAGAAAGAGCGAAAACGAATATCTACCAAATTTCACCGAAAAATATTCACCGGTTTTCAAGATATTAGACTTTTACTTTTGTTTACTTTTTGGGATCTCCGCTGTTCCTAGCGACTTTATTTGGAAGCAATAGTTTGGCAGCTGAAAGTGCGGCACTTGCTGCGCGTAAAGCAGCATATACCACCGCGTGCTACAAAACGTTTTAGTCAAACATTTAAAAAATCGTTAGATATCTGCGCTGACGTCACACATTCAGAGGGGTATTCCTATGCAATAGCCCCTCTGAATCAAAATGCTGCAATTTTGAAATTCAATATTTCCGATTTAAGGCATTTCTCGATGTTGTGAGTGCCGAAACCGGTAATTGTGAGCCAGGGACCCCATTTTGGCTATCTCAACTCAAATCTAATGTTAAGGTGGGAGGGTCCCTTTAAGTTCATGAACTGCTCACGAACACGGTAAAGAGGGGTCGCAAATACCCCCTTTAGCCGTTTCGCTGCCCATTGAGCTGGAGCTTCGAGGAAAAAACGAGCGTATGTGAGCGTTACGAGACACAGCGACTGGTATCCTGCTTTAAGGTTCCAGGCCAACCGGTGACATCTAATGTCAGGTCAAGTGTCCCAAGGTAGGGAGGGATTTGGTTTTAATGAATAACTTAGCCACAAATGGTGGTAGGGCTACAATGGCGGCACCATCATGCTCGTCATGGCCAGACGCGTCGAATGAAACATTTTTTGTTTAGATGAGTTCAACTTAGGATAGTGGCCTCAGGTCAAGGTCAGGACAAAGTCACTCTGGTTATAAATTAAATTTGTTCTTAAGAAGTCATGCTGCATATGTTTCGATTCGCGCGGTCTTTCTGGCTTTCCGAAGTTGAATGATGCGTCGAGCTGGTATTTTTGTTTTTAGTCGAGCATAACCCTGCTCTGCGGTGACCGTTTGAGAGCGTACAGCAATCTTGTAAGGCGCCGAGCTCAGATCAAAAGGCCGACCCCCAAGAAAAAGGTGTTGAGTTGTGAAAAAGAAGTATTTGTATTGTATTGAATACAAATAGTGTTAGTGATAGTGTATAGTGAAGTGTTACTGCGATTAGTTTTTGTGCATGCTTCTTACATACTCGGATATCATTTCGCATACCGTTACAAAACTACATAGCAGCGGGCAGCTACAAATAGTCACATTAGTTTATGTGAAACGTCAACGCTTCAGCTTGTCAGCTCAACGAACGCATTGAGTGCGTCAGCTCTACGTCCAAACGGCAAACACTCACCTCGGATTGAACCTCTCGCTGAAAGACGAGCCAGTTGTCGAGGGCGTGCAACTGGAAGCCTGAGATGTCTGCGGCTGTAGAAGAGACGACGCAAATTTCGCCATTCCGCAGGTTTGCCTTCTTTCCTACCTCTTGCGCACAGATCAACACTGCTCACTGGGCACTGATTGAGTGAGACATGGTAGCGATCAAGATCACCCTTTTCATACGCCAGCTGAACACCTGAACGATCAACGCAAACAACACACACGTAATCCATGCGTAATCTGTCGCGCTGTTGTGTCCCCTGCTTTTCTCGTGGCTGCCGGTTACGCACGGGACAGCTGTAGCCAATCAGGATTGACCGGCCAAGGCCATCCGTAGCCGACGGGCAGAGTGAGCCGGCCGCGTCTTGGCCGAGTGCCAGGGCGGGGGGACGACTCATGGTCACTGGACTTGGCAATTTGCATCATTTTGTTATGTTTGAACGCTTTCCTCGACCTCTGAGCACTTCATCAGTGACACCTTTTCAATCGTCAATGCTGATTTTGAGCCTTATTATTTCTACAAAATGCTCTGGTTATTTTAGTTACAGCGGTACAATAAATTAATGTATAAGCCATTTGTAGAAAAACCGAATGATCAAAGCTGTAGAAGAGGAATAATACAAACTCGTAATTTCATTTTTAGTGCATTTTCCAAACATATCCCACATGTATTGCTTTTGTTATGTGCATTGCATAACAGTCATCGAATGAAAAACGCTTTGAAGTGTCTTCGTTCCAACCTTGGTTCGTCTGGGTACGGACTACGGACCGTCGCTGAATTTCGCGCATCTACCTCCGATGTCAATAATCCCCCGGTCGACCTCTCACCTCTGGCGGCCGGTATACGGAAGTTGGCCAAACTTTGCGCATTTCCCAGATATAAGAGTGACAGTTGAGCACACCAGCGGACCAGGCGACGACCACCGCGGCAGCGAAGGCAGACGTTAAGCGATGGCACCTGAGAGTTTGGCCCATGTGTGGGGTCAGCGAGGGCGATGACTTACAAATCGTTCAAAAATCGATCGCTTGAGGTTCGGTTTTAATTCAGGGTACGCTGCAATGATAATTGCTTTTTAAAGGGACCCTCCCACCTTTAAAAAAGTTTATGAATTGGCATGAAAGTGATGTCGCTCGGTTCAGAAAGAGCGAAAACGAATATCTACCAAATTTCACCGAAAAATATTCACCGGTTTTCAAGATATTAGACTTTTACTTTTGTTTACTTTTTGGGATCTCCGCTGTTCCTAGCGACTTTATTTAAAAGTGCGGCATTTGTTGCGCGCAACGCAGCATATACCACCGCGTGCTACAAAACGTTTTAGTCAAACATTTACGGACGTTCGAAAGCCTGATGACGTCATCAGATTTAAGTGCCTATACCAATACATTGTGGCACTTATTTGCACAGATGTCAAAATCAAACTCAAATTTCTTTGCGATGAAGTAATTGCTGGAGAAACGGTTTTCACGGCACTGATTTTCAAAGAACGTCCATCAAGATGGCTATCTCAACTCAAATCTAATGTTAAGGTGGGACAGTCCCTTTAAGTGCACACATGAGCTCGTCGTGAGCCCTGGCATCTCAAGTCCGTTCTTTGGAACATCAAGACATCTATCTTGATTCTTGATGTTCCTTGATGATCCTTTGATCTATCTTGACTGAATAAAAGCTGTGTAGGCCAAGACGGTCCATATTCACTATTCAGCCCTTATTCGGATAAAACGCACCTTTTTGTATAGAATCCCAGCCATGCACTTCATGGTTGCCACTAGACTATCGGAGTGAGTCAATCGCATCGTCATTATTGTATGAATGTATGATGTATTTATCACCGACAGGTAAAAACCCAATTACAGGTGAAGTCAAGTCGTCTTAACATTTATTACCTTCCTTAGTAACTGGCGATTTTCGCGAAAAAAGGGACCATATGGTCTATTTTGAGCACTCTCATTTCTTCTCTCCCTCTTCGCTCCTTTCACAGCTCTCCTCCGCCCGCAGTCGCGGTCGCGTTTTCCTCTCGCCCGGCTGGACGGCGCCGATCAATGCCACCAAATGCCAAGAAATACCGGCCAATAAACATGAGCGTTAGAAGGCGGTGCAGAGAGGGTCACCGCGGCCCAGACCGGTCCAATCTCACACGGCAACCGTGATCCGAGGGACGCCCGCATCAGAATGACGCATAAATCAACTCCCCGCCGGCGAGAAATTCCACCATTTTCTGCGTCTGAGAGATGAGAAACTCGAGCACTTAACGCGGATACTGTCGGCGGGATGTCTGGGTAGGAACAATACAGAGTTACGACAAGAGACGGGCTGCAGTTCCGTGTGCGTTCTAGGGTAATGAGTGTAGAAATAACTCGAAACGGTCACTATACCAGTTGGAGTAATCATTATATGCGTGCCTAATTGGTAGTCGGATTTCTCGCGGAAAGCAATTATTTTTAGTGGCTAGCTATCGTTGCTGAAAGTGT